>NW_015172553.1:788878-797586 GCF_001447785.1 Gekko japonicus | reverse complement strand
AGCAACCATGGCAACCAACAATTGGGCACACTCATGCCCACTCGCAATTGGCCGAATGGCCACGGCTAATCATGATTACATTGGGGTATAATTGTTTGATCCCTATGGGAGTGAGTCTCTTCTTCTTGTTCTCGAGTCTCTTGTTCTCTTAGCTCTGAGGCTCTTGCTGCCTGTTTTATTGCACCTGAAATGCTGTCTCTTGGAAAACAAAGACCTGCTTGGTGACTTGGAGCACATGGGTGTGCAAAGATGGGATTTCCCTTCAAAATCCCTTGGACTATTCTGGACTGTTGGATGTTCCTGAATTGGTAACTATGGATCTTTAATATGTAGTTAAGGCAAAGAACCATAGGTTTTTCTTGTTTTCAGTAATCTCTGATAGTCTGTTGCTAAGCTCTGTACTGAATAAAGATCCTTCTTATTGCTAATTTGTCTCTGGTGTTGTAACTTGAACTCCAAGGCTAAATCTTGTGGCTAACCCTGACCACTTAAGCTACCTTTGCAAGAGTAAAAGTGTGCATCTCTGGATTGAGTTGCTAATGTGTTCTGTCCCAGATGCCAACTAAGGGTTTGGAACCTCTTCCCTTAGGAAAAGCAGGGACTAGTGAAAAGAGGTTCTGGTGGCAAATTGTCTGGAAACCAGAGAGGGTATAGACCATCTCGTGGTTTGTTGTTTAATGTACTGAAAAGTACAGGATTCCCTCTCATCCCTGGACTGGCCTGGGTGGGCTAATCCTGTACAGACCCCCCTTGCTAAATCGCTTTTTAGTTCATGCATATGGGAGGGGCCCCTCTCCCGCGCGCTTTTCTTGCCATTCTCAGGGGGGGACTTTCTTTCTAAGTCGCCGGTATTTCGCTTTCACTCGACTCACTGTTCGTTGTTGGTCATAAGACCTCACTCAAAATGCGTGTCCCGGTCAGCGGCTCTAATTCCATTTGGACGCATAGCGGCAGGACCGTCAGGGCGGAAGAGCACCTCAATTCCCTAGCATCGTGCTGGCAAAGAGGCCACCCCTCAGAAGCCCCATGGCTAGGAGCCTTTCACAAAGGCTCCGGGGGGATAATGAACAATCGCACCCTCCCCCCCAAACTGCCAGCGCACAGATCACACACCCCGGGAGGTCTGGGAGGTGCATCTGCCAGCGTGTTGCCATAAACCAGAAGTCCAGATATATAGATTCTTTATTGCCTACAGCAGTAGCTGCATTAATGGATAGTCTTATCCCCCTCAGGGTTTTAGAGGAATAATTTTTTTGTGTGTCTTCATAGCAAACTGTAGGCTTCAATATTAACCTCATGTTAAGTTTATTGAAAGACTGGCAGGCCTCACATTAGGGTTCTGACCTTAAGTGAATATAAAATGAAGCTGTTATTGGATAAAGATCTGTTTAGCAGCGGAGAGAATTTTGTTTACCTGGTTATGCAAGAATAAGACAGAAGAGGCAGTGTAAACTGAGTTATCAAGTGAGGGTGACGTATCTGGCCATAGCTGTGGAAGGAGTGGTACTTTATGGGGCAGTTTATTGTAGGAGGGCTTGAGGTAACTGGAGAAAAAATTGTGTAGATCAAGCTCAGTAGCTGAATTAGAATGCACACCCTAAAATGCTGCTTAGCCTCTGGAACAATTTGGATTGTTTTTTGTTTAAATCAGCTTCTTTTTTTCCTTGTAAAACTCTCCCTATAGGCTGTACAAATGTGCCTATATACAAAGAACTTGAATATAGCAGATCTTTTTTTGTTTGTTTTTTGGCCCATGAGAGCTTCTTCTGGTTTAATGAGGTATTCTATTTCATCTGTCTAAAATTACGGCATTTTTCATTGGACCAAAGCTTTAGTTTCTTTCTCTTAATATTGGACTTTTGAAATTTTATTTTATAATTAAGAATATTCAGGGTAGCACGTGATAAAACTTAGTGCCTGCTACATTGTTCTGCTAGGGAATATTAACAAATGAATGGCTTATTTCCATCTTCTGTCTTCATGTGGGAATTGAGTCAGCCTTGTTCAGGTTTTTTCCCTCAGGCCACCTATAAACAGTTGTAATGTAAATCATCCCAGGGTTGGACTAACAGTGTACCTGCATCAGGCTTACTACTCTTAATTAACCCGGTTGTCTTAGTAGGACTAGCTCTGTCTTTACATGGTTTTTAAGCTTCTGTACAACTAACCTGTCAGTTCTCTTAGTAATTTATTATAGCATCGTGTCTCCTTATAAATAACAATTCATACTGGTCCCTTCCTTGAAGAGTTTACAATCTAAACTTCAGCTACTGGAAAGGCAAAAGAGAGAGGCAAGGAAGATGGGGGAGAAGGTGTGTTCGGTTTAGTTATACATGCTTAGTCATAGTTTAAAAGGATAAGTTGAAAGCTACAGAGAAAGAGGTATTTGAGCATCTAGGCATCACTCCTATATACAGCTGAAGAATTATTTTGGATTCCTGTTGCAAGAATTAAAAAATGGTTTTTCCAGCTCTATTGTGAGTAGGAATGGGCAGAAACCAGTTCACGAGCGAAAATTCAGCACAAATCTGGCTTGGTTCAGAGCCCCCGAACATGTACTCGACTTTTGTCTGGTTTGGTTGTTTGAGTCATTTAAACCTAACAGCTGAGCAGTGCGGGTCCACTGTTAACCTGATGGTTGCCAGGCGCACCCATCCCTAGATGTGAGGGAGGGGTTAGACAAAAGTAGCTGAGTTCTGTGGGTAAAAGTTGCTAATTGGGAGAAGTTTTTAATATAATAAACTTGCCATAACCTTGACTTGCACTGAGGTTAATAACGGAATATTTTATCTGTCTCTTGTAGAATCATGCGGCAAAAATATTTTATTGGTTTCCTTTTGTTTCATTTCCAGATATCATAGAAACCACGATTACTTACACAACCTAATGCTGCATTGTGAATACCATGATGCTCTTCTGACTGTTGGAGGTGCTATCTTTTTTATTGAAAACTCCATCTCCTGTACTGACAACTTCAGTAACTGTTAGTTTCCTGAACATTTTGGGAAACAATGGGGATTGGCAAGAACACTACTTCTAAATCTGTAGAAGCGGGAAGCCCAACAGAGGGCAAATATGAGGATGAACCAAAGCATCCTGCTTTCTTCACACTACCGGTAAGTAAAATACTCAGAGTTGCTCTCCTGTAGTGTTGGCAGGCTATTTGGATAACACAGTATAAGCACAGGCTAAGTGGAAGGTCTATTTTGGCTTTGGCAGTTAAACCTAAACATGGTATTGTATTGTTGAAGGCTTTCCAAGATGGTGGACCTCCTTATGGCACCTGGTATTTTTGGCCACTGTGTAACAGACTGTTGGACTGGATGGGCCATTAGCCTGATCGAACATTGGCTTCTCTTATGTAAATTAAGCTACTTTAAAATTACTCGCTAACCTGCAGCAAGATCCCCAACTCTGTTTCCTTTTGTTGAGGACAATGATATCTCTGTAGATGGCTAATATTTGTAGGATATCCATAAGGAAGCAGAGCCCTCTTGATGAAATTACCCTCAGTAGGGTTACCAAGTCCCCGCTGTATGCACAGCGGGGGACTCCAGCCTCGTTCCCGGAAATGACACGGCCGCGTTGGGCGCGCCGGGGGTGGGGCCACAGTCATCCAAGGGGAAAACAGAGAGTTTTCCCCTTGGATGACTGCGGCCCCGCCCCCGGCACGCCTGGCGTGGCTGCGTCACTTTAGGTGACGTGCTGACGCCGGGCATGTCACGTGCTTTGGGGGTGGGGATCCCCCCGGGGCCCAACCTGCCGGCGGTGGGTAACGGGCCTCTGGGGCGGGGGTTTCCCCACCCCCCGGGGGGACTTGGTAAGCCTAACCCTCAGTGACCCAGATACTGAAACCTTCAGTGTTGCCCTGTTTGTAGAGTTCAATTGCATTTAAGATTTAAAGATCCTGTAGGCAAACCACTGTGTTCTTGATCAAAGCACTCATCAGAATGTTTTTGATCTTCCTCTTTATGTGGTTGATTTCATTTTGGAGTATGAAAGATGAGGATACACCTGAAATCTAAAATCTAGATCCAGACACCTGAATTTTGAGAAAAATTGTGCTTGCTGCCAATATTGGAAGAGAACATAGCTGTAATAGGAAGATGAAATATTTGGACTTAAAGGAAGTTGAGAGTTCTTTATTTACATCTGCTGTTCACCCAGAGAAAGATTTCTTCACAGTCCCTGAGTTGTATACTCCACTAATATGTTGGACCCTCTATAAGTGTTGTTGAACTAAAAAGTAAAGGTAAAGTACTCATCTCCAGTTCAAAGCCGAAGAGCCAGCGCTGTCCAAAGACGTTTCCATGGTCATGTGGCCGGCATGACTAAACACCAAGGCGCATGGAACACTTTTGTTGAATTAGGAATATGCTAAAAATGCATTTATGCTGTTTAACAATAAATAAAAACGTTTAGTATAAAAAAATAATTATGTTACTCCCCCCATTGGCATCAGTTGTAACAGCTGAAAGCTACAGGATGGCCAGCTGTTCACTTGGGTGGTGAAGAATATAATTGGGTTAGGTCTTCTCAGGGAAGGCAGTCAGACATCCACAGTTATGCCTCACTCTGCTCCTGCTGCATTGAAAAGCACAGAAACTTGGTTTCTTGGGGCACAGAATGGTATCTTTCTGGTTCTTCTGCCCTGTGGTGCTCTGAGCTCCTCTTGGCCAGATGGTCCACATTTTAAGAATAACAGTTCTGTTACTTTCAGTGAGAATAGATCTAAAAGTCCTTTAAAGGAAGAGCCTAAGTTGAAGGAAAGCTCCTTACGCTGGAAGAAGGCATCAAACTTTGTTAAGCAGAGTAGCTGGATTCACTCCAACTTCTTCCTGCAACAGTCTCTTCAGCACATGCTCAAGCCTTCAGTTGATTGCTTGACACAGCTTACTTTTCATGAGTATGTATGACGAAAGCAAGATAAAGCAATTCTTAACTTCATCTTCCTCCTATGTTTCCATGTTGCCTAGCCAGCACGTACTTACTGAGTTGATCAATCAATTAATAAAACGGGCCATTGGTACTTACCGTGAAGGGTCCTTCTCCTCTGAGATAACGGAGGACATCTTGCTGGGTGTTTCCGACCCCTTCCTTAGGGAGGCAGGAACAAAGAACTTCACTTCCTGTCCAGTAGTAGGAAATGCCCTTCAGCTTCCAGTTTCGGGACTCCAATGAGCAGTAACCCTTGTAAATAACACTATAAAACCATCATTAACCATAACTATTGCAAATAACAAACAGTCCCCCAAAGGGTCAACAAATACTACTATAGGAATTTTCAAGTGAAGACAGGAAGGACTACTCTGAGCCAAAGACAAAAGAAGTATTAATACAGAAAAAACTTAGAATATTAGCAAAGAAGACGATGAAAGGGAGGGCCCAAGATGTCCTCCGTTATCTCAGAGGAGAAGAACATAAGAACATAAGAGATGCCAATGTTGGATCAGGCCAAAGGCCCATCCAGTCCAACACTCTGTATCCCACAGTGGCCAGAAATACCAGTGCCATCAGGAGGTCCACCAGTGGGGCCAGGACATTAGAAGCCCTCCCACTGTTGACCCCCCCCAAGCACCAAGATGACAGAGCATCACTTGCCCCAGAGTCCCTATCTATACCTTGTGGCTAATAGCCACTGATGGACCTCTGCTCCATATGCTTATCTAATTCCCTCTTGAAGCCGTCCATGCTTGTAGCCGCCACCACTTCCTGTGGCAGTGAATTCCAAGTGTTAATCACTCTTTGGGTGAAGAAGTACTTCCTCTTATCCGTTCTAACCCGACCGCTCAGCAATTTCATGGAGTGCCCACGGGTTCTTGTATTGTGAGAAAGGGAGAAAAGTACCTCTTTCTCTACCTGCTCTTTCCCATGCATAATCTTATAAACCTCAATCATGTCACCCCTCAGTCGTCGTTTCTCCAAGCTAAAGAGCCCTAAGCGCCTTAACCGTTCCTCATAGGGAAAGTGTTCCAACCCTTTTATCATTCGAGTTGCCCTTTTCTGCACTTTTTCCAAAGCTATAATATCCTTTTTAAGGTGTGGTGACCAGAACTGCACACAGTATTCCAAATGAGGTCTCACCATTGATTTATATAGGGGCATTATTATATTGGCTGATCTGTTTTCAATACCCTTCCTAATAATCCCCAGCATAGCATTGGCCTTCTTTATTGCAGTCACACACTGTCTCGACATTTTCAGTGAGTTATCTACTACAACTCCAAGATCTCTCTCTTGATCTGTCTCTGCCAGTTCAGACCCCATCAACGTGTATTTATAGTTAGGATTTTTGGCTCCAATGTCCTCCTGAAAGGACTGGTGCGGTGTAGAAAAACTTTCAACGGCCTCCGTACATCCAGAGTATGCTATATCCTCTCCTGCGGATGCAATGGTTTCAGACAGAAGGAAGGAAGGCAAATCTCCTGGGATCTGTGGAATTTGGAGTTGACCTTTGGGCGGAAAGTAGGGTCAGGCAACAGTACGACCTTATCCTTATGAAAAGAACAGAGCCGAGGATTAACTGAGAGTGCTCCCAGTTCCGACACACTCGGGGCTGACGGAAAGTAGGGTCAGGCAACAGTACGACCTTATCCTTATGAAAAGAACAGAGCCGAGGATTAACTGAGAGTGCTCCCAGTTCCGACACCCTGCGGGCTGATGTTACAGCCACCAAAAAGAGGACCTTCATTCTAAGCCATTTTAGAGAAATTTCCATGATCGGCTCAAAAGGAGGCTTTGTTAAAGCGCTAAGAACCACATTCAGCCTCCAAGTGGGAAATCTGTGGCAAACAGGTGGGTCCTTAAGTGATGCACCTTTCAAAAAACGCTTGATATGCGGATGCCAGACAGTGGACAATCCTTCACCAAAGGTAAGACTGTTCAGAGGGCTGCAACTTGCCTTCTAAGGGTGGACGCCTTCAGACCTGAATCGTGGCCGTCCTGTAGGAAGGAAAGGATCTCTCGAAAGTGTGGCTTGAGAGGATCAACAGATTTCCTTCTGGCCCAATGTACAAAAGCCTTCCAGGTAGTATTATATATCCTGCACGTCGACTGCCTTCTGGATGCCAGGATCGTATCCGTTACCCCCTCTGGATAACCTAACTTGAGAAGTCCGTCCCTCTCAACCGCCATGCGGTCAGATGAAGCCATTCTGGATCCGGATGCCAAACCGGTCCCTGTGATAACATGTCTGGCGACACTGGTAACCGTAGAGGAGGAAGGATCGATAGAGCTTGAATTTCTGCGAACCACAGCCTTCTGGGCCAATAAGGAGCTACAAGGATGATTTCTGCCTTGTGTTCTCTTATCTTCCTCAGAAGTTTGGGAAGAACCGGAGTTGGAGGATATGCAAACATCAAGCCCTGTGGCCACTGCAATACTAGGGCATCCGTTCCCTCTGCTTTGTGATGATGGAATCTGGTGAAGTAACGAATCACTTGAAAGTTGTTTGGTGAAGCGAAGAGGTCCACATCTGGCATGCCGAAGGTGTTCGCTATCAGATAGAAAATGCTCCGCTTCAGAGACCACTCGGCTTCCTGAATACGAAACCTGCTGAGCCAGTCCGCTTGATAATTTAGGGCCCCCTTTATGTGTTCTGCTCTGATGGAGGCCAAGTTGGTCTCTGCCCAGAGAAAAAGTATGGCTGCCTCGTGGCTCAGTCGTGGAGACCTGGAGCCTCCCTGCTTGTTTATATACGATTTTGCTGTGATGTTGTCCGTCCTTATCAGGACGTGGGATCCCTTTACTTGATGATGGAAATACAACAGAGCCAGTCTGATGGCCCTCAGTTCCAATACATTTATCGGCAGTTTGCTTTCCTCTTTTGACCATATACCTTGCATTGGAGAATCGTGGTAAACTGCGCCCCAACCCTGGAGGCTGGCGTCCGTGACAATCTGTTTCCATTCCGCTACGTAAAAGACCCGGCCTCGTAGCAGATGGTGAATGTTGGTCCACCATAAAAGACTGGTCTTTATCTTGTAAGGTAGTTCCAATGAAATGTCCTGTCGTCTCATGATTTTGGATTGAAAAGGCCTCAGGAACTGTTGCATCGATCTGGAGTGTAGTCGCGCCCACGGAACCATGTCTATACACGAGATGAATAGGCCCATCAGCTTGGCCAGGGTCATAAGAAGGGATCGCCTGCTCTTGACAATCTGCTTGCACAAAGCTCTGATCTTTTCCGCCTTGGGCATCGGTAGGAACGTAGAGTTCTGGGATGTGTCCAATATGGCTCCGAGATGTTCTATTGACTGTGACGGGTGTAAGCAACTTTTCTGTAGATTGACTAAAAATCCGTGGGACTGTAGACAGTGGATGGTTGCCTTGGTGTCTAACGCTGACCTCACAAGAGAAGGCGAGCGAATCAGGAGATCGTCCAAGTACGGATGGACATGTATGCCGCTCTCCCTCAGTCGAACGATTGGATGGATTAACATCTTGGAGAAGACCCTGGGGGCTGTTGATAACCCGAAGGGAAGGGTTCTGAATTGCCAGTGCTGTCCTTGGGCGAAAAATCAGAGGAAGCGCCTGTGCCCGGTGAATATGGGCATGTGCAGGTACGCCTCCGTGA
Source organism: Gekko japonicus (assembly GCF_001447785.1). NCBI lineage: Eukaryota > Metazoa > Chordata > Lepidosauria > Squamata > Gekkonidae > Gekko > Gekko japonicus. The sequence goes on along the minus strand of NW_015172553.1, from coordinate 789,011 downwards.
GGTCGATGGAGGTCATGAACTCCTCCGGATGAAGGGCCTCTGTTATGGACCGGAGGGTTTCCATGCGAAAATGTCTCAGCCGAACGAACCTGTTCAGGAACTTTAGATCCAGGATCGCTCTCCAGCTTCCGTT
>NW_015172553.1:785092-788346 GCF_001447785.1 Gekko japonicus | reverse complement strand
ACCTGCTGCGCGGGGACTCCCGGTGCTTGTAGCGGCTGGGCAGGCATCGGCGGCGCGGGAAATCCCGGTGCAGGAGCAACTTGTAACTGCGCGGCGTGTGCGTCCAGGAAATTGGCCATTCTAACGTCCAACATTCCCGGCAGGCCTTCCATCACATCCTGGAATGCCCGCATTAAGTCTCTCACCGAGTCTTCCAGTTCTGCTAGTCGTTCCCCGGTAGTTTCCTCCGGGATGGGGTCCCGAGGGCGGTAGTCCGGGGGTGGGTCATAGTCCTCTTCCGTTTGGAAGGCTCCGGTGCCCTCCTCATCTTCTGCGTGACCACGCGGTCCCGACGGCTCGAACATCCACTCCTCGATGTCTTGCTTGGGACTCTCCTTCTCCGAGGTAGACCCTGGCTCCGGGAACAATCCCTTGTCAAACAGACTCTCACGTAATCCGCTCCCCCGACGGGAGTACACCTCACGGGTGCCTTGGGTGTTGTACATAGTCCAATCATCCTGCTGGTGAGTCTTCCGCGGACCCCATTGCGAAGGGGTCGGAGGCGGCCAAGACAGATGTGCAGGCAGGCGGGGAATCGTTCCCCCCACGGCACCCTCCATCGAGGCTGCAGTCGTGAACACCAAAGACGCGGAGGTTTGTGGGACCGATCCCGAGTCCCCCTCCGTGTTAGGTAGGTTTCCCTCAATTCCGCTCATGATCTTGCCAGATTCGGAACGATAGGAGAAAGGGAGTTCTAACAATATGTTGGATCCCCAAGCATCGAGAATAAATCCACGTTTTCAAGAAAAGCAAAATTTATTTCAAAGCGTTGAAGACATACTCAAACACGTTCTTTGTTAGAACTGGGGATACACAGTTAGGTCAAGCATAATAAAGGAAATTCAAACAGATACAGATCCAATGAATAGCATTCCCGCTGGCGGGCTAATGAAACGGTTGCGCGCCCAGTCCATGGGAACCAGGCAGAACATCAGACAAAACACAGGTGCAGTACTCATGAGAAAAGCAATAGGCAAGCATTACAGCATCTTCTCCCCCACACAACCTCCAGCAGTTATCTTGTGCATTCCAACGCAGGAACAGGATGATAGAAAACAAGCCGGGTGCAACAGGGAAAGGATATGTACACAGAGGTCACAGAAAACAGAATGGCAGCTTGCTGACACAGGGCTGACATTGTCTTTTTAAGAAGATATTGGTAATCTTCCGCTTTAAAAAACCTCATAGAAGGTTCAGGAACCTCCATGTCTTCTTCTTCCTCCTCCTCATCTGAGAAAAATTCTCCCTCTTCTCTCTCATCAGCTTCGCTATCACCCATCTGAGAGAGATCCCAAGGCACATCTTCCCTCAAAGAACAATGATGTTCTTTTCTGGCCGCCTTAGTTGGCCAGCTAGGTCTCCCATCCCCTGGACAAACATTGTTTTGTGAACTCTGTGAGTAAAAATCGCTAGGATCATGGGAGTGCCCTGTACAGGCAGTAACTGGGTGTGTGTGTGGGGGGGGGGGCACGGTTAATGGCGGCAACCTCTTCCCTCATCGTTTGTCTAAGAAATTGTATCACCTCAGGGGATAAAAGCACCCTAGTTTCCTTGGCAATGTTACTCATGGTAGCCTCGGCAAGATTGTCACAATCCTGTGTCTGCACGATTGCAACATCATCCAAGGTTACATTGTGGCTTGTGGAAGCAGCGACAGCTGCCCTGCAGCCTCTCCCTGTCTCCTCAGGGGATTTAAGTTTTGCCGGTCGGTTTAAAATGGCGCCCGCCTCATGTTCCGTTGACGGAGAGTGAGGATGCTTCTTTGCCCGTTTCTCTTTTGATTTGGCTGTGCGCATTTTGGTGGAGGGGATGGAAGAGACCTCTTTTCCCCTCTTTTGACTTCTCTTGTGCCGGCATAAGGGTGTTTCCCCGTTCAGTATCGGAGAAAAAACCGTCTGAGTCGTCTCTCTCCAACATTCTCCAGACGGAGCGTCGGTTGAGGGCAGGCAGATGAGGAGTTTGAGAGAAATAACAGAATGTAACAAGAGTAACAGATTCAGTTGAGTTAAGTTGAGTTGAGAAAATAGGTAAAGCTAGGAAAAGAAAAAATTGGCTGGGTAGGTAATCGGTGGATATACAGCACGAGTGCTAGCTAAGTGCTGCTCTCCCTATAGAGGCAGGAACGAAACTGGAAGCTGAGGGGCGTTTCCTACTACTGGACAGGAAGTGAAGTTCTTTGTTCCTGCCTCCCTAAGGAAGGGGTCGGAAACACCCAGCAAGATGTCCTCCGCTCAGAGGGAGAACATGTAATTTCCAGACATTCATGAAACAAGAGATCCCCATTAACCACAAATCTTGCCTCCAGATAGGTACCCAAAAGGGTTTTCCAGTTATCAGGGGGGGGGGTGTTTGGTTGTATTTTTAAAATGTGTGTGTGTGTGCATGTGAGTGTGCACCTGAACGTCATGGCAACCTCTGGTGACTGACCACTACTGGGGGGGGGGCTGGAGGATATTCAGAGGGATGGTTGAGTAAAGCCTCTGGTATTTCAAGGAGGTCTTCTATCCAAGTACTTGCCAGAGTCAACTCTGCTTAGCTTCTGAGATCTGACAAGATCAGGCTTGCCTGAGCTATCCAGGTCAGGGCCCAGTGACAGATTTTGTATAGTTTAACCACAGTTTGGCAAATCTTTAGTACAGTAAAATGTTGTTTACTTTTTTATTGTAATGTATAGTCTCATTCTAAAAGGCACATGTCCATAGATGTAAAATAACACAACTCCTCATTTTCTTAGGTTGTAATAAATGGTGGTGCAACATCTAGTGGTGATCAAGACACAGAAGATACGGAGCTTATGGCGATATATACTACAGAAAACGGAATTGCTGAAAAGGTATCTTAACAGTGAAAAGTATAATTGGAGATGCCATAACCAAATTAAATCTCCTGACTCACTTGTTGTGCTTGCACACAAAAGCGTTTACCTTGTTGGTCTTAAAGGTGCCACTGGATTCAAACTTTGTTTTGCTGCTTCAGACTACATGGCTACTGACCTGAATCTATCAGGATGCTACTGTGACTCTGAAACAGTCTGCAGTTGATCACTTGTTTTTTGTCAGGGGTGCCATTTAAGGACATGTGCATGATTGTGTGAAGATGATGGGGAAAGGCTTAGAGCAGTGATACTCAGTGGCTCAGGAGCCACTTTTGAGCACTGTTCCACAGTGTGGCACCTGCCCCAGGTTCTAGGACAGAGAGCAAAGCCATTGTTCAGC
>NW_015172553.1:739120-785053 GCF_001447785.1 Gekko japonicus | reverse complement strand
CAGCAGGGCTTGTTGATGGTAGGTGGTTTCTCACCTGGAAAAGGTGAAGAGACTGTAGAATGGGTAAGCTGCAAACCTTCCTGAGCTGTGGTCCTTGTGCCAGGGATAGAAACAAAGGGCCCATCCCCTCCAACAATACCCCTTTATGTGCAGCTTCTGCACTTTCATCCCAGCACCTGAGCAGCTGTCGGGAGGACAGCAACCTGGCCACAGAGAAGAGGGAGTAAAACCATCAGCATGGCAGCTCCCTTGGCTAAGAGCAATCTGGCCACAGTGGGGTGGTAGTGGTTTCACTTCATTTTCTCTGCAGCCAGCTTGCCTCCTCTAGGAGCCTTGGCAGTCACGGTCTCTCACCTGGGCTACTGTGACTTGTGTTAAGGAGAGAGCAGGAAGGCCGAGAGGGAACCCTTTCCCCTCACTCCAGGTACACAAGGGAAGGCTAAGACTTAGTGGTGGGGAGAGATAATTCTGAATGCTCAGAGGTACTCTGGTAATCTCAAAGATTATAGTTATGTATCTGATATTAATATACTTGTATATTATTGCAAGTGTATGTTTGGCAGGATGGTGCCCCAAGCACACAGTTGTCCTGTAGCTCATTCTATTGATGGTAATTGCGAACGTGGCTCTCCATGGGCAGCAGAGTGAGTTCTATTGACTTACAGAACTGAGATGGAGAAACAGTTGAATAGCAGAGCTTTCACAGTTACAAAGATGCATCTCTGGATTTCATACCCTACCCTGTCTCAGTGGTTCAGGTTGAGTAGTATAGGTTTTTTTGGGATGGGGCAGGGGTCACTTAACTTTGGCTACTAGGTCCTTGATCAAAAAGAAGAGGGGATTCCCACTTATGTGGAGCAGCATTGCTTAAGGGTTTTAGATGGTAAAGCTGATTCACTTGACCATGTATGCTGCATGATGAACTGCAGTTATCACATGATAGTGTGAAATTGCCATGAAACACTTTCTGTCATGGATCATGTTTCCTTGCTAAATGAAGTGTATCAACAGCAGAAGACAATATTTATAAAATGATAACCTTAGAACTTGGTAATACCACCTTGACACAATGTTCACATTTATCTCCCTCTGCTCTGTCTACAAGCAATAATTCAAGGCAGTTAACAGTAAAAGAAAATTAAAACATAATAAGATATAAAAGACAGTAAAAATCTTTTTAAAAAGAAAGCATGGTGGCACCAGTGCCCCATTTCCAATCCCAAAGGATTTTATGCAGACTTTTAATTAAGAAAAGGGTTGAAGAGCAAGTTTTAAAGCAGTGTGTGTGTGTGTGTGGCTGTTTGTGGATGCTATTAATGTTTTTAACAGCTGTCTGTCTCATGGGATGTCCCTTGCTGCTCATGCTTGGAAGGTGCCTCATGCCTGCTCCCTAAGTCTTTCTCCTCCTCGTATTCACACTTGCCATCTGTTGTGCCTCAGTTACTTTGCCCATGGTGGTGTTTAACACTATTTGGGCCCTCGGCTCTTCTTTGCTCTTTCTTTCCTGAGGTTTGGCATTTCTACTTTCTAGCTTGTTTTCCCTGTGATTCCCAACAGCATCCCTGCCTTTTGTTAAGTCTCCAAGGCCAAGTCTCTAGTTATGGTAAAAGCTAGCAAAATACTCAGGTTCTCTAAATTGTGCTAGCAGACTGAATTATGCTGCTGATGTCGTTTTCTACGAATGTGCTGAACTTGCATGTTCATTCCATGTTTGTTTTTTGCAGAGTTGAAAATATTTCAGCAAGGACAGGGGATGTAAAATGCAAGGAAGCAAATTTTATTTCATTGAACTCATTTTTTTCTGAACTTCTTAATATCTTTTGCCATTATATTTTCAAACCTCCCTCTGCAATGAAGAATCATGCAGGAAAAGTCTTTAAACAGGGAGCTGCAATTTTCAGGATTCCAGCAAAAACTGCAGGCTGTGTAATCCAAATGATCTGAAAAATTACCTTGCTGCTAATTCAATTTCAGTGCTGTGTCCTTCCTCAATTGAGGTGATCATTACAACATGCAAAGTGAGTCAGGATCGTTTGGCTTGAATATAGGTCATTCTTAGAGTAAAAACAGAAAATGGAAGGTCTGAACTAGATATTTTTCATGCTATCAACCATAATAATAATACTAGAAGATTTGGGGGATTATATTGTATTTTACATGACTGTATGTGCTGAGGTAAACAAACTGATATTCAGCCTTACAATATCAGCAATTGTCTAGTTGCAGAAAACAATTTTTTTATAGTCTAGTTGTGAACACTAAGCTTATTCAGGAAGGCAAAATGCCTGAGCACTTCTGTTCCTAATGCCACCTTTGTTTCAGAGATTAATTTTGGCAGCCAGGGAGCTGGAAGGAAAACTATGCCAGCATTGGACCACCTAGATTACTTTTGAGATTGCTGCCTTTTACAATCATAAAGGGATTAAGTAATGGCATCATGTGTAACTAATAGGATAAAGTTATACAACTGGGTTACTGGGCTCCAGATTCCAAAGCATATATTTTGACTGACTAATCTGCCTAAAGTAATATTTTTGCTTGTTCTTCAGTCCTTGACTCATAGCATAGAACAGTTAAACACACATCTCCTGATAGTGTGACTGGTGTCTCAGTGCTGGCTGTGTGCCTCTGATAGTGAAAAAAATGATTTCTGGTCCCTTTTCTAATGGATTATGGTGGGTTACAGTACCATTCTTATGGAACGGGGTCACTCACATCTCAACCCTCTCCGTTACACCCCACAGAGTCTACTTAAAGAAGGCTCCTTTATGTCTCTGCTCCTTATAGACTCCCTGATGACTTTCAATTTCCTCATGGATACTGGAGTGGATTTTAAGGAGCAGCATGAATTCATCCCACCTAAATTTTGTGTTTGTGTGTCCTGGTTACTGTGGAAGGTAGAGGTTCATGGGTTCGGGGCTTCTCCACATTGAGGTTGTTAATAGTGCTAGAACCCAATGTAACAACCATTGCCCTTTTGTCTTGTAATTTTTGTTACTTGGTTTCATCCCTCATGGACCCTAAGTCAAGTTATGGGCCATGTGTAGTCCTACTCCCTCTTTGTTGATATTTTAGTTCCTGTATTTGAGATTTTTGAGTACTGCTCCAGGATGTCAGAGACTTGCTAACGCCTCCTGAAAGTGTTGTAAATTTTTTAAATTTAGACTGGCTTTTACAAACTAAGGGTTATGGAGTGGAGGGTACTTCTTGATAAAGCTTTTTATTATTTTAATCTGCACCTGGCACATTTGCTCTATTTGTGTCCATATGAAACAGGCTAGAAATCCAGACAAACCCTGCTGTTATGATGCTTGCCTTTGGTCTTCTCCCTGTACCTATAGACCCTGTAACCTTGAAGTGCACTCAGCATGCTCAGGAGTTAACCACTGATCCTTTTCCAAAATAAATGAATTCAAATAAAAAATTGCTGTAACATGTCCACATAATCTTAGCCTTTCTGACTTCACTCAGCCCTAAAGTCTGCTCAGCATGTTTAATCCTTTGCAAGTTGGAACAGCCTCCAGTAGAGCAGTGGCCTTCTACTCAAAAGTCTATATTCAAACAGCACCTGTGCTCACTTCATTGTGCAAAAGAAGAGCCTTGGAGATGGCAGGATAGGGGTGTGTGAGTGAGAGAGAGAGAAAGACAGACAGACAGACAGACAGACAGACTCCAAAGAGCCAGCCCCAGCTTCCCTTTTTCCCAGCATCAACCTTTATTTCAGTGTCTGTATCCCAGGGCAAGAAAGAAGGGATGCATTATACTCCCAAAAGGCTGTGTGCAGTGAGTGGTGGGGTTCTTGCAATGCAGAGACAGAAAGGTGTTGTTGCTTTCCCCTGCTCCCCCAAGATTGCCTGCATTCCTCCTTATCCTTTGAGCACTGTAACATTAGTGCAGTGAGGCAAAATCCCACATACCTTGTCCTTTGAATGAAGCAATTCCCTATGCACTTCTGGTAGTTTCAAACACGCTCTCGCAAAAGCTTTTCTTGCCTTGACCAAAATAGCCATAACCACAGGGAGAGTTTATAAATATGTTCTTAAAGCCAAGAAATCTCTGTTGCCTTTTACATAATTATTGGAATTCTTGTAGAGTCCATTGTATGCTTTGCTAGTAAATCAGTAATATGTTTGACTTGTCATTATTTTCTGTAACACTAAACACAAAATTAGAAAATTCACTATACATAGTTTTGAGTCTCAAGTAGTCATGAGGTTCTCGTCAAGGGCATTTTTTGAAGCCAAGTATGGATTAGGTTAGCACCTAATCTGTTATAAACCTTTCTTCCTGCAAAATTTGAGATGGACAATCAAGTATATCCTTGTTTCCAAGTGTTGTTGCCAATAAAAAGTATTAGACTCCCCTGCTTTTCAAATAATTTTTTATTTGGTTGTTCATTACTAAAGGTTTAAAACTGCTTCTGTGGCAAGGCATTGTGGCTTTCTTCAAAGACTTAACTTGTTTAGATCAATGCTGTACCCTACAGATCTAAGGAGGGCCCATCTTTAACCCATTTTTCTTTTTTTCTTACACATTATTATTGCCCTTACTTGTATGTCTTTGTCTACATCTGTCCTTTGTAAAACTCTGGTTTTTTCTCTGTATCTCAGTCATCTCTACCCACTCCACAAGATGGTGGTTACTGATCTTTTATATATTTGCTCATTGTTCCTGTGCATTTCTAAGTTGCTGAACTACAACTGGCAGTTCTTGCTTTACAATGAGTACTATAAGAGTCTTGGTAAACTCTGTGGAAATATTTTGAAAAATGCACAATTCGGCTAGCTATGTAGCAGTGTTTCCTTTTGTCCCCTTAATGCTTGATGGTCAATATTTTTACTGTTGAGCTGATGAGAGGTAGAAGCTTACCTTTTTTTGTTTAGAAAACAATGCTCAGATCTGCAAATTTTTTTGTCACAAAGAGGTGATCTCTCCTGCATAGTGTGTGTTCAGATTTCATACTCTTCTGTCTCTAAAGGAACCCAAATTTAAGTCTGTCTTGATTCCCATTCAGCTATATTGAAAGAAAGAAATTAGTAAGCAGAAGCACTATTCTATATTGTGAAATCTGGGTCTCTTATGCAATTTTAGCTGTTTGTCCCTTATTGACTTACGTGGCTTGGTGATCCTTGCCATCTCCTCCTCCTTTGTGTAATCCAGTAGGTCATCATAATCTTCCTTTTGGCATAATCTTCCATGGTTATATCACAAGCATGGAAATAAAGGCCTGCTTATATGAAAAGGCAAGTGGTGGTTATATGAAAGAGGGAGAGAGGGAATTGCACGGTCAGTGCAGCTGATCATTTTGAAAGGTAAAACATTTCTTTGTCAGATATGTATATCGACACTGCCTTGGAGAAAACAGAGACCTTGTCAAAGGCACCCTGGAAACCAAGTTGCATAGCACACTGAATCTGAGTAGATTCTTTTTCAATATTAAATGGTTATTGATTTATTTTCCCCAACAGAGTTCTCTGGCAGAGACGTTGGACAGCAGTGGAAGCTCAGATGCACAAAGAATGGACATGATATACACAATTGAGGATGTTCCTCCCTGGTACCTCTGCATATTCTTGGGCTTACAGGTACATTTAAAAACATACAGAAGTCTCAATTCTTTCAAATGTTCCTCGGCAGGCAAAAAGGACTAAAACAGGCACTTGGCACAGAAATGAAAGATTGCAGTACAGACATTGGACTACAGATAACACTTATCTTCATTTCTAGTTCACTGATTTTAATTACCAAAATGTGTTGGAAAGATGAGATGTCAGCTCTGCTTTCATGTTGGTTCACTGTAGCGGTGAAGTATAGGTATACTGAAGCCTGAGCACTTTCCCTGTGTTCTGCTTCTGGAGCCTTGGAAAGCAGGAAAGCTTTTTGTACCTCCTGCTTAAATGAGAAGTTTCTGCACAGTCTGTGAAAGGATTCAGGTTACCAAAAAATCCCCAGGGCGGCCCATTGCTAGGTCTCTTAGTGCCCAAATCATAAACACAAGCCATACACTCTGTTCTACCAATAGCTGGCATGCCATAGCCACAGGTTTTGTCTTAGAAGCAGTGGTGGCCCCACCATGAGATAAAGTAAGATTCTGGGCATCATTAAAGCTAGCAGAGTGAGAGATGGATTTAACCCATTATTGGACTTATGCAGGACAACTTCCTTCATAAGACCTTTTGAAACAAATGAAACTGTGCAAACACTTGTTTTAGTAGGACTGGTGCAGGATAACCTCCTGCTACTCCCTTGCCCTGGGGACTGGAGGAAGTGTGGTGCTATTTGGATTTTCTGCCTTGGGATCTAAAAGATCTTGAACTGCCTTGATAAAAAAGAACCTTGTGTGGATAGAAGAGATCCTAAGTGTCAAAGTAATTCAAGGTGAAGTACCTTAAGAGTTATGTGTTTAGTATTGTGCCTTCAGCGTTTATAACACTTTTCCAAAATGTTTATGCAGTGCCAGTGAAGCTGCTGTAAGCTGTTTGTGAATGTATATTAATACGAGAATGTAAAGTTGCCTTATACAGAGTCAGGGCATTGGTCATTCTAGCCTACGATTCACAGGTTTTCCCTGCTGACCAAGATCCTTTTACTGGAAATAGCAAAGACTGATGACTGGGATGCAAAACAAGTATTCAGCAGCTGAACTGTGACCCCTCCCCAGCATCCAGGATACCCACACGTGTGTGTGTGTTTTTTTAATTGGACGATGGTTAGCTGTTGCCTTTTTTATTTTGCTTTGAGTTCCAGCATTCTCTTTGACTCACTGGATGACTTGTGTACAGTTTAAGAACAGTTCTTTTTAGAAATTGTTTGAATTGGAATGGAATAAAATCCATTATTGCCTTTGTACATTATCAGTAACCTGTCTGCATTAAATTACAATAACTATAAAGAATTATCATTTTTCTTCATAAAGGGTTTGAATGCAATTATGGACATAATTAACTGCTTATGGGTGATAAATTTATAACTGAAAGTAGTTTTAACATGATCAGAGAGTACCAAAATGTTAAGGGGAAAAAACCCTGCTCTGGAAGTGAACAGTTATAATAACAGTGTACGATTATAATAACACAAACAAATTGGAGAAAATTATGTTGACTGTAAACAAGATTGTTCTTTGTATATTTGCAGCACTACCTGACCTGTTTCAGTGGTACGATAGCAGTGCCCTTCTTACTAGCAGATGCCATGTGTGTGGGATTTGACCAGTGGGCTACCAGCCAATTGATTGGGACCATATTCTTTTGTGTGGGAATCACAACTTTGTTACAAACAACTTTTGGGTGCCGGTGAGTCTAAGGAGAATGTTTGATAGTTGTTTTGAAGGTTTATATCTTTTTGTCTCTCAGCACTTTTCAAGCTGGTAAACAATTTAAGAGTTAGTGCACAGTTTTCAAAAACATCCACAGAAGTATCCAGCCCACCAGAACATCCTTATGATCCTGTACATTTGTGGCATATTAACCTAAAAGGGGTCAGGATGGGGTGGGTAGGATGTGCTCCAGTTTCAGAAATGCTTCCTTGCCTGGCTACAAGTCCCTTGAATATTAGCTCAAAATAATTGAATTTTCTCCCTAATTTGTATTGTTCTGTACTTGAGAATAAATGTTAAGTTAAAATCACAATAAGCTTTGCATTGCTGTACAAGGGTCAGATATAGCAAACACCTGTGTTATATTCATCCTATGTTGAACCAGTTAAACAAAATGTAAAATTCTTTGCATTAAGCATTTGTTCTCTTCTTCTATGGTTCACATTTTTCCAAATAACATCAAATCTTGCAGTCTCCCCTTCAAAAACAATAAGACCAGTGTATTTCTTCCTGAAATAAAATGTTCAGATGGAATTGGTCGCTCAGTAGGATAAGGCAGGCAAATCTGGAAGAAAATTTTCCTGAAGAACTCCAAAACCCTTTGCCACACCCTTTTAATATTTTGCTTCAAAGGATGTGGTTTCTGAAAGAAACATTGTCCTGTTACTGATCTTTGAGGGAAAAAGCTTTGTCCTTTACTATCTGTTCACATGTCAAAAATGCTGTTTCTTTATCAAAGGTTAAGGTATGTAATTGCCAGCTAGAATTCTCAGAAAACGGAGTGAGTTTGTTATTCCTAGCAAATTTGTTGTGGCATCTTTTTAAAAAATATATTATTCTACCTTTGAATTGCCCTGCATTAGCCTGTAATTTAAAATGAACCAAATTTTAAGAGTATCTTGGGTCAGAATTAAGCCAAACAGTGCTCAAACTGTGAGGGGAGAGGCCCTTAATGAGATCTGCAAGTTCTGCCAGTGACTTCCTTCAGAGACAAACAGGATTTTCAGTGTATAAACATTTCAGAGTCAAAGCTCCCTTTGTAAGATACCAACTTTTACTCTCAAAAGCTTATACCCTGAAAATCTTGTCAGTCTCTAGGGTGCTACTGAATTTGAATCTAGCTCTCCTACTGTAGACATAGAATCATTGAGTTGGAAGGGACCTCCAGGGTCATGTATTCAACCCCCTGCACAATGCAGGAAATACATGGCTACCCTCTGAAACTGGCTTTGTTCAGTCTTAGTTGTCCTCCCCCTCAGCTCCCCCATAAACCACACCCGCAACTCTGCTCCTATACAGTGCTGTTCAAATTATTTATATAGAATACATTCCATTATGGAAAAAAGTAGGAATGCATCTGTGGAGAAACAATGACAGGATAAATATCTTTGTAGTTTTTACTGTAGTTGTGATTGTACTGGATGTGGAAACAGCTGAAGAGCCCTACCTGGTGTTGGCAAGGACTATACTTTAGAAGTGTTGCTTTTAGAATAATTGGACATATGCAATTAGATGCCACTCCCCTCCTTCTTAAAGCCCCCAATGCACATGTCTTTTGTCCATGCAGACTCCCTGATTCCCAGCATAGACTTTTTCATGGTGAAAATGGATCCTCTCTTCCCTTTTTCATCAGTAGAGAGGCTTGGTTGAGGTGAACTCATTGTTAGTACATTTACAATGCAGTTGTAAGAACAGTTTCCTGGAAGTAAGTCCCATTAAACCTGAGTAGGAGTCTGTACAGGCCTGCTTAGGATCTCTGTCTAGACGCTGTCCCAAAAGAGAATAAACTCTACTTGAATTACTTTTTCGGTGGTGGAGCCATTTCACCATTCCTACAAACAAAAGCAAATATATAAAGAAACTAATGGGATAAGCAACATACATAGTGGTGTCTTTGGGAGCCATACTTGTGGCAATCAAAAAAAGAGTCTGGGGGTCTTATGCCCTGTTCAGTTCAGACTACATGGTACCAAGACTGACAGCTTCCTAGTCCATGTTCACATAACTTCTTTTAAAAATTTCTGATAATCAGCAACAATAAAGAATAGAGTTTTGGCAATCTAGTAGCCATTCTGATTCTAAGAATCCAGGCTGTTTATTAATCTAAAGTCTTTAAGAATCCAGAGGAGTAACTCACATGGTTTGGAAAGCTTCAGTGAATACCTGAAATTATTCCATGTTACAGAACTGTGGTGATAGTTACACCAAGAAGCTGATAATACCCGGCTATAACAGCATAACCAATTTAAAGCCATAATAATCTGTATTTCAGTTGATTCACATAAACTTTAATTATTGCTCTTCTTAGTTTTTTGAACTCAATACATGCAGTAGTGGAAGTACTACCATGCTTCAACTTTGCATGTTTTCTTTCAGATTTTCTTTTTTTAAAACCTGAAGTGTATCCCATCATGGAATGCCTTACATGAAATCTTACTTAATTATACATTAGCACGGAACTTCTGTTGAATTTTATTTGTAAAGTTACACAAATCTATAGGGTGATCAGCTAACGAAGTAAGCAAATAGGTTTATTTTATTTTTGCGTGGGCAGGCTTAGGCAGGCGATGGCCTGAGTGTTATGACTATTTAGGATTTCTGAGATATGACTGAACTGTTTGGGTCGGATCTAGTGATCTGTTCATGCAAGGATAATGGGTCTTCCCAGCTTTGCCCTCCTCCCCAGCAGTTCCTTGTGACCCAGGGAGAGTTGATTCCCAGGCTTGTTGGACTCATGTGAAGTAAGAGCCACCCAGATTCATGGGCTGTAGTGAGATGGGGAAAGAAGGCAAACTTGTCCCCTTGTCTGCCTTCTGTCAGCAGAGTTAAGAGACGGGAGGGGCAGTTTCACTCCCTGCTGCCCCCTCACTGCAGCCTGCATAACTGTTGCTGCTCACAAGTCACACGACTCTTGGAATCAACTTTCCCCAGCGTTGAGGGGACTGGGGGGCAGGGCCGGCCCTATCACTAGGCCTGCTAGTATCTCGCCTAGGGCGGAGATACTAACAGGGTGCCAATTCCCCTGCCACTGCCCCGCCAAAAGCCCCCACCCTGCCCAAAGCCGCCCGCTGCTCCTTTCGCCGTATTGACGGCAGCGCGGTGACAGCATGCATGCTGCTCTGTGTCAGCCGCCGTGTGCCCATGCCAGCTCCTGGGGAGCACTCAGTCGACTGCCCGGAAGGGGGCGTGGTGCCTCCGGAGCCCGCCTGCCTGCGAGCCTTCGGGGTAGGGTGGGATTTAAATATAAATAAATAAAATAAATGTCCCTCTTGCCAGCTGTCCTTTCCAACCTAGGGAAGTTTATTCCCAGGGTTTTGGATCCCCTGTGGAAGAATAAACACATGGGTTGGGAGGACGTACTGGGAGGGGGGAAGATGGTGAAATTGCATCCTTCTTCCTCTTCCATCAGCAGAACTGCACGGGTGGAACAGGTAGAAAGGGCGATTTCATCCCATCCCCACTGCCATCTCTTGACCCATGTGGCCCTTAGTCTTTGCAAGTTCCTCATAGGTCCTGGCTGATCTATTATTGTGACTAGTAAAGAAAGGTAGGAAGGAAAAAAACTTTCTTGAGGTCTGAAAGAACTGCTAGAGAGAGGGGGGGGAGTAGGAAAGATCTGCGACTGTCTTTGTGTTCTGTTCATACATCTCTGGATTCAGCCTTTTAGGAAAGGAAGAAATGCAGTTGTTAAGCCTGATGTTTCTAATGTATCCTGAAAGAATTTGCAGCAATAGAAACAGGTGCACAATCCTGTAGAATGCCTGTGGATATCAGTCTTGATCATTCTAATAAATGAGCTCATATCCTAAATGGTGCAGTTTTAAGTGGTGGGTAAAAATGAAACAAATCTTTCCCCCTCCTCTTACGTGAAAGAACAATCTGGAATTTTTTTCTAAGCAGTCAGATGTGATTTCATTTTTCAGGAATGTTTTTAATTACCTCAGTTTAATTAGGGGATTTTGGAAAGGTAGAGGAACGCATACGTGAGGGAGAGAAGCAGCAGCTTACCACTAACTTTGCTGAGGGCACGACACATGGGCCAACAAAACACCCATGAGGCTGAATCATCCACTTGGTGTATCTCTGCTTTGTTTTAACCAGGAATAAAGTTCAGGTTTATGCCTGTGTTAGACATTAGACACAATTGAATGTCCCCATAATTTGTAATAATAAAACTACTTTCTTTGCTAATGGCTATTGGGTTGTCCTTACGTATGTGATATGTAAAAGTGAGTAGTTTGTGGGTCAGTCTTCCATAGACTAGGCTTGCAGCTTGCCTCCTGAGCAAGCACGTGCATAAAAAAACATAGTGGTATTTTGCCAATGTGTATTACAAAATTCACCTTTGGACATCATGCACGTTTACATATAGAAACACCCTGGTGAGATCACAAATATGTTGTTATCTTGATGCAGGACATGTCCACCTGTGGCTGCAGTAGACTTCCCAAAGGATAAAAACAGAGGTTTCTAAACTGCCAGTTCCTAATGTTTTGGGCAGGTAGTGACATTTTTTAGATATTGACTTAGTAGAATGAATTCTAACCCCAATAGTAAAATGCTTTTCTATATTAATGTCTATGAGACAATGACTTTCTTTAGATCCTTGTTAGAATGGATAGAGCATAAAGGCAAGATTTTGGAGAGACATTTTGACATATCTAAGACTGTGACTGAACATGAGAAGGAAGAAAATGAAATACACAAAGCCAGAATATTTGGGCTTTTTGAGGTTTAAAATCCAGTATTTTTTAATTACTCTCAGAAGCGGGCTTTGTTAAAATATGTACTGCTTTCTAGCAAAAAGTTCTCAAATTAGTTTAAATATGCAGTAATGTTGCTTCCCTGCCTCGAGTGTCTTTGTCAGCTGCAATAAATGGAAGGGGAAAGGAAGAAGCTTGGGGCAACCCAAGCCACCACTTGGTATTCTATGTCTTGTGTGCATGAGCACACTTCTGAAACTAGACTTGGGGGTGCACAAAATAGCCATGTACCAAAAAGAAGCCAGTCTTCCATCATCTCTCACTTTCTTGACCAGGCAGGACCTACTAACTTAAATTTTAATGCCCAGTTAGAAAGGAATATACCCCTGAATCTGGACTACCACAATCTAATTTAGGATCTTTTTAGCAAAATGGGAGGGTTCCAGTGCGCAGTTGGAATGAAGATGTTCAGGGGAATTTAATAGAATAATCAGAGAAAGTTTATTGAGAGAAACCAACAAGCAGAAAGTCAGGGTAATATTCAGAATCAGAGAAAGTTTATTGAGAGAAACCAAGGTACAAGCAGAAAGTCAGGATAATATTCAAATGTCACACAGTATGCCACGATGTTAAAGAGCCCACAAATATTACAGTATGCCACGATGTTAAAGAGCCCACAGATGTCCCTAATTCCAACCCTCACATAATATATACCCATACCATGTAATGCACATCTCACAGTAAGGGATGACGGAGAAATGACAGCCAAGAGGCTGGAGGGTGCTATTGCCTACTATCCATTTCTGCATTGCAGTGTTGTTTGGTGTGGCTTATAGCATTCCACAGTCCAGAGATCCAAGCAGATCTTGGACCTACACCAGCGTAAAGGTTAGGAGTTCCTGGGGGGGGAGGGATCAAGCAGGGAATGTGGACAACATTTCAGGCAATAAATCCAAGAAAGTGAGACTGGACTGGCAAGTAAAGAACCATGGGATACACAGTCACAATTTCAAAGCTGCATATGAGTTAAAATTATGAGAGTGGCTCTTGTGACCAATGCTCCCTCTAAGCTGTGGAGTCTTGTGAGCAAAAATCCTACTTTGTGAGCTACTGGCCTTAAAGCTGCGAGCGAGCGATTTGGCTGCTGCATACATTAGTTTTGCTCTGGAGCCCTCCTTCCTGAGCGAAGACGAAAATCTGTGAGCCAGAGGCTAAAAAACTGTGAGCTAGCTCGCACTAACTCAGCTTAGAGGGAACACTGCTTGTGACATGAGTTGGGAATAATAATAATAAAAAATTATCCATGGGAGCCATGGAATCAGCTGAGGGAAAGACCTGAGGCAGTGCAAGGTGTACAGTTTTGAAAGAAAGATTGTAGTAGAGCACCATTGCAGTAGCCTCCTTTCATTTCAGGCTTTGCAATCTCTAGAGGTCTATTCTATCAGGCCAGGCAGTCAGGGCATGGTGTGTTGATGGAATCAAAGCAGAGATCACTACAGAGCTGTTAATGCTTAACTGAGGCATCTTCCATGGCTGAGCTAACTCCTAAACTCTATGACTAAAATTAACTCATGCAGTTGTAGTGCACTGCTACATACTGATTTCAGTAAAGCATTTGACAAAGTTTCTCATGATATCCTTGAGGATAAGCTGGTTAAGTGTGGGCTGGATGGTGCAACTGTTGGATGCATTCATGGTTGGTTGAAAAATCGTACCCAACAAGTGCTCGTAAATGGCTCTGCGTCTACATGGAGGGAAGTCTCGAGTGGAGTGTCCTAGGTTCGGTGTTGTTCAATGTTTTATAAATGACCTGGAGGAAGACATAGAGGGGATGCTTATCAAATTTGCAGATGTCACGAAGCTAGGTGGGATTGCTAATTCTGAAGAAGACAGTCAGGATTCAAAATGATCTAGATAGGCTGGAACAGTGGGCTGAGACAAATACAATGAATTTCAATAGAGAGAAGTGCAAAGTCCTACACTTATGTACAAAAAATCAAAGGCACAGATATAGAATGGGAGGGACTTGGCTTGACATTAGCACATGTGAAAGGGATCTAGGTGTTCTGGTTGATCACAAGCTAAACATGAGCCTGCAGTGCGATGTGGCTGTGAAGAAAGCTAATGCAATCTTAGGATGCATTAACAGAAGCATAGTGTCCAGATCACGGGAGGTGGTAGTTACGCTCTATTCTGCTATGGTCAGGCCTCACCTGGAGTACTGTGTCCAGTTTTGGGAACCACATTTTAGGAAGGATGTTGCCAAGCTCGAGTGTGTCCAGAAGAGGGCAACCAGGATGGTGAGAGGGTTGGAATCCAAGTCTTATGAGGAAAGGCTGAAAGAGTTGGGTATGTTTAGCCTGGGAAAGAGAAGGCTTAGAGGAGACATGAGTGCAGTCTTCAAGTATTTGAAGGGCTGTCATGTAGAAGATGGAGCAGACCTATTCTCTCTTGCTCCGGATTGCAAGACTAGATCTAATGGGTGTAAATTATAAGGGAGTCATTACCGGCTAAATATCAGGAGAAACTTCCTAACTGTAAGAGTGGTTGAGCAGTGGAACAGTCTGCCTCGGGAGGTGGTGGATGCTCCTTCACTGGATGTTTTCAAACAGAGGCTGGACGACCATCTTTGGGTATGTTGTAGGTATGTAGGTCTATCTTTCAGTATACTCCTGCAGAGTGCAGGGGGTTGGACTAGATGACCTGCAAGGTACCTTCCAACTCTAACATTCTATGATTCTATGATATCCTCTGGCCAGTCTAGCCTCCTTTGTTTATTTATTAGATTTATTTCACATGTGCCTACACTGCTTACTTAATATTCCTGGCAAACAAATCTGGACAATGGCAATCAAGATTCTCTGAACTGGCATGACAAATGGGCAGATCACGGACTGAAAGGGGCCACAAAACTAGGGCCACAAAATAGTCATTGGCAGCACTGTCAAGCAGTTTCATGGAATTCCTGAATTTTTAAAGCTCTAAACATCCCTCCTCCTCTTTCGTTTCTTGCTGATTGTCAACCAATCTGATTTAGCATCCCAGTTTGGCACCTGTTGGCAAACCTGTGTTTGTATTCAGGTGTCACACTAAACCAGAGTTGAATCAAGCAATGGATTGTAAGCTGTAGTTTGTTGCAGTGTATGGATGCAGTTTATAATATTCTTGATACAGACACTAACTCCTAGCACCACAATCATCCAGTCACCCCATCACCCAGGGTTCCCAGTTTTGTGCAGTAAGGCTGCTAGGTACAAGTTCTGTTTTTAAAGAACTTACTCCTTTGAGGGTTTTTAAAACCTGAATATACCTTACTAAGTGCTACCACCAAAATAACTTACTGTGTTTGCGTTAGTACCAGTATGGATTCAGGGTGTATCTGGGCAGCCCTCTCTATTTGTGTGTGTGCTGGGGGGGGGGGATTAAGAAGTTTGCCTTTCCCCACCTTCCTTTTTCTCTGTGTATGCTGACTATTCCAGAGCTTTTTCCTGATAGACTCACAACCAAGAAGACTAAAGTTCTTGGGTACCTAATAGTTCTCTTCCCAAAAACCATCCATTGGTTTTTTAATAGTTTGTTGTCTAAGCATGTATTCTAGAAAGCACTGATATTTGGGAACACTCTATAGACGCGGAAGGGAGCGGTGGCGCAGGCGGTTAAACGCCTGCATATAACGTCTCGAACAGCTGCAACAGCTGTTCGATTCCCACCGCGGCCAGAATGAGCACCTGGCCCTTGTCCCAGCTCCCGCCAACCCAGAGGTTCGAAAGCACGATGTAACACCGAAGTGCAAGTAGATCAATGGGTACCTACCTTAGAGGGTAGGGGGCACCCTCCCCCCCATCATGGGGGGTCCGTGGAGCAACGACGGCGAGAGGCGGCGGCGGTGAGTGGCAGACGGCGAGCGGCGGAAGAAAGGTGGCGATGGAGGCATAACATCTTCGAGGGTCCGGACGCTGGTGGAAAGGCGGAGCCAGGAAGACGTCGGAGTGTGGAAGGCGCATGTGCAGTGGAGCCTTAAACAGAACCGAAAGCTGCACCAAAAAGCACTCCGACCGCCTGAGAGGCCCGCTGTACCACCACCGGTGGAAAGAAAGTCAGAAGAAGCCGTGCCGACGAGCGACGAGCTGTCCCAGAACGTCCCTTCACTGGGTGCTGTTAGGACAGTCCCCACCCCTGCATATATATGTGGCCTTAGGTAAGGGATAATGGTTAACTGTAGAGCCGCTTGGAGACCCCTGTGAGGGGTTTGAGCGGGGTAGCAAGTCAAAAGTTAAATTAAAAAAAAATAGACAAGGGGGAATTATTATTACGGAACTCTAGTAAAACAAAAGAAAAAGTTACTAACTAGGTCTGCTTACAGTACCTAAGCATACTTCTCTGTAGGGAAGGGTTCAGGGTACTCCTCTTGTTGGAAAGCTTACTGAGGTTTGTTCATGGAGTTGCTGGAGACCTGAGCTGCTTGAACATGCCCCACATGTGTCTTGAAGGCCACAAACCATGAACAAAAACCTGCCCCTCAGGTTTCCTTATTTATGAGGTTTCCCTCTGATACGGGAGTTCTGTCTCTTGGCCAGTCAGAACTTGGGGTACAGATTCAGATTTTGATTCTTCTTCTCATCTTCCCCATCCATCAGAGTAAAACTGTCAGCTTATGTCCTGGAATGCACTTGGGGTCATTGATTACTATTCCCAATTTGTGTTTGTGTGTGGGGGGGGGGTTGGGTTTGTAATACTGGCTTGTCCACAAAGTTATTTTGCAGATTAGTTGGAACTGGAATCCCTCCCTCATTCTGTTTTCTCGATCTTAGTGGCACTGATACCAAAATCTCAAGTAGTTATATGAAACAAATCCTGAGGTGGCTCTTATCCCTATCCTACCACTCCACTGAGCACTGTTTATTTATGTATTTATTAAAATAGTTATGCTCTGTCTTTCCTTTTGGCTCATTGCAGCCGTCCTCCAGCATGTGCCAGTTCTGTTGGAGGAAGGCTCCTTAGGCTGGAGGGAGGCTGCTTGGAGGATGGCTGGATCCACCCTGCTGTCTTATCCTTTTCCTCGTATGCTCTTCCAGCAGAGATTTGGGCCCTCCGGGACCTTTCACAGTTCTGCAGGGCCTGTCAAACAGAGCTGTTCCACCAGGCCTATGGTTGATGGAGGAGAATAAAAACTCTCTCTGATGGGCCCCCCGTTTGCTCCCTTCTTCTTCTGGCCTTCCCCAGTGCTGACATGACCAGTTTTTTCCCCTTATGAAATTATATTGTTATGTGACATCTGTTTATTATGACTAGTATTTTAAAACTGTTTTTAATTTACTTATGATTGTATTAATATGTTGTAACTAGCCCTGAGGCCTGCGTTAGCGGGGGAGGGTGAGTCAGAAATCTAATAAATTAATAAAATAAAATAAATATCCACAAAAAATCTATGTAAAAATTGACATTGTGAGGAAAATATCAGCTTTTTTTCTTCTTTTTGTTGCTTCCCTTAGGTTACCTTTATTTCAAGCCAGTGCTTTTGCATTCTTGGCTCCAGCTAGAGCAATTCTCTCCTTGGACAAGTGGAAATGCAACAACACAGGTAGGCAGATGGCACATGTTAGTCTGGGTTTCCCCCCCCTTCTGCTCCATCTTGTGACTCCTTCAAAAATGAACTGATTCATTCTGACATAAAATCTGGAGGACTAGAGCCTTTTAGTCCACAAAAGCGTATGTCATAATAAATAGGTTAGGATTTTGTTTTTGTTTTTGTTTTAGAGGTAAATGAAAATGGTAAATCCTGTATTTAATTCAGAGTTGGAGTTGAAATGGATGGAAGTCATCCCTTTTGAAATCAGTGGGCTTAGGTGGGTATAGGATTACTTTGTCAGTCTGATCATTTTAATAAGGGTCTGTTGGATTTCAGAAGTAGAATTCTTGGGGACTGACCTCTAGTCCAGAGAGATCTCTATTCTGAGCCTCATCACAGCTTGCCAGAGCAGCTTGGGCTTGACCCTGGCCACCATGGGCAGACTGATGCCCAAGTGTTCTTCATTTGCTGGAAAAGTAAACTTCACAACTCCCACCCACCGAAATAATTCTGTAGGTACCAATTATTTCTGTCCTGCAAAGAGGTGTATCTGCTGCTCATTTACGTACTGTGGCTAAATTCTCTTCAATCCTTTGGTGGCATTTTCTATAAAATGTTTAATTTTATAGTTTTGATCATGAAATCCCATCTTATTTCCATAGAACAGAGGCTTCTGCTGTCCCTTGCAAGCTGCAGCAATCTGAATGCATTTGGGCAAGTTTGGACAGCAGGAACCTGATAGATCCTTTTGGTGGTATACACTATTGTGTTTGTCAGTTCTTTTTCTGGCACCCGCTGATGTTAGCTGTATTGATTTAACAAGTCAAGTAGTGCAGAAGTGCTTCTGGAAAAAAACTGGAACATGTGGATGACTGGGGGCTGGGAACAAATTTGTTACTTTAGAAGGGGTTGTATTGCCATCAGTTTTAAGACCGACTGCACTTTCACAATCAGAGCTGTTTTGCAGGGAGCTTGAGTTGCAAGGGCTCTAATTTTTTTGTTGGCCTTTTCTGAGAATCATGTAGCCTGAAAAACCCAGAACAGTTTTTTCCACACAGGTGGGGTGGAAATTGTGGGATGGTGTTAAAGAATGGCCATGTGATTCCTTGAGTTTCCCTGTTATTCATTTTGAATGCAGCAAAGACCTGGTAAGGTATAGAGTAGAATAACATTTTAATGTATAATTACCAAGCTTTGATCACTTAAGATGTCTTGGTATTGGTGGTTTTGAAGTTCTCCTGGAGTCCAAATATTTGTCAGGTTCCCAAGAAATCACAAATGGATATTAAAGTCAGTTGCATATAAACTGTGGTGGTTCATTCTTATGTGCAAAGTGTGTTAAGGTTCTTGCTTCAGCTTCCATACAACATACCTATGAGCAAAGTTGTTGCTCCTGTTTTACATTAGGCAACTGAGGCTATCAGGCAACTGAGGCTATAATAAATGGCTTGTCCAAAGCCCATTATTGAGCTGTAGTTTAAGTCCAGCATTACACAGTGCATCATTCTGGCTCAGAGGGTACTCAACAGCATCATAGTAAGCATTATCCTATGAGAAAGGGGATTCCTTCCTGTAAGCAGCTAAACATTCTTGAAGAGGTTTCCAAACAAATTTTCTTTGAAATTCTGTATATATACATTAAAAAAACCCTTGCTATGTTTATTTGATGACTGGCTTTTTGTGTGTTACCAAGGAAATTCCTATTTCCCCTTTTTACTCAGTTGGGAAACTGAGCATTTCCCAAGCAGTCTTATTCATGTCTCCTGTTACAAAAGAAAGGCTTGTGTAACAAGCTGCCAGTCGTAAGTTATGGAACTCCTTCCTACAAGAGGTCTGATTACTGCCAGTGTTACAGGCCTTCCAGCACCATTCACAAACCAACGTGTTCCAGAAGGCCTTTAGAGAAATGTAATTGTTTATCTTGAGTGTTTTGGTTTTTAAAATTCTGTTGCATGTAACATTTATCTGCAAGCTGCCTTAAACATTCTGTGAGTGGAAATGTGGTTTTTTAAAGTCTAAATTTAATAAATAAGACATTTTAAACCTGGGGGCGATACAATTAGAATTGCATGCTTTGATCACAGACCTTTTTTGTGTTCTTTTTTGGTGTAGAACTCCAGACTTTTCTGGGTGTAGATCAGACTTGAGTATGCATTATTGTGTCTTTAATTGCTGTGCAATAGGACTTGATAGAATGTCATGATTACATTCCTGCATGTCTTGGAAGAGCTGCTGTGTCTAGATATACGGAGGTTAACCAATACTAAATACAGAACTTTTTGTTTATGAAAAGAGCCGTTGTTCCATCTCCTTTGGCTGTTTCTAACCCTCATAAGGCATCAGATGGGGGCAGCTATTGTAGTCTAGCCAGCCAAATTAATTGGTGATAAATTTGGAGACAGACTGTACAAAAGTCCAGTTATCTGTGCTATGAAGCCATCCCTATGTAGCTGTTAAGTGGTACTGTGCCTCTTAGTGCTGATTGTGGTTACCCACTCAAGTTGAATTCCTCAAGGACTAACCACTAATGCCACATAATGTGACGCATTCGTGGTTAGTCTTTGAAGAATGCAACCTAAGCACAGTAAATAGCCTGTTGCGAGTTTCCTTACAGATCTTGTAAGGAACCATGAGGACTGTATGATTAGCCTGCTGAGGATAATATTAGTCAGGATGCCCAAAAAGAAGAGGGGGAGTAATGTTCATTCTGTCTACTTGGAATAAGACAACCAAGCAGCTGGGTTAAAACTGCTGGAAGGTAGATGGAATCAACCACAGAATGTAAATGTAAGAATTACCTGTGCCAGCCAGAGATCATTCCCAACAGCTAGGCTCTAGCTGGCTGCTTAGAAGTAGGGCATGAAGGGGATGAATTTCACTGTTGCTTGTGCCTAGTATCTGGCATTCAGGAGTAGATGGATTGCACTTTTCACTGTTCTCTGTCCCTGAAGTTCTGCAATCTCTATTTCCTTGGAAGTTTTTAAAGAAAAGCTTGGGGTTGTTTTAGTTTGGTGTAGTGGTTAAGTGCGCGGACTCTAATCTGAGAGAACCGGGTTTGATTCCCCACTCCTCCACTTGCACCTGGCTGGATGACCTTGGGCAGTTCTGATGAGCTGTTCTCTCAAGGACAGCTCTGGAAAGAGCTCTCTCAGCCCCACCTACCTCACAGGGTGTCTGTTGTAGGGAGGGGGAGGGAAAGGAGTTTGTAAGCCGCTCTGAGACACCTTTGGGTAGTGAAGGGCGGGGTATAAATCCAATCTCTTCTTCTTAGGCAAAATGTCCCCGCTAGTAATGCTTTTGGGCTCGTGGTTGTTTGGGTTTCTTTTCTGTTCTGTGATTTTTAGTGCAGAAATCAGCAGATGGGGAGGGAAATGGAAAGAGATTTTCCAATATTAGACAAGGTTAGACTGTCTCAAAGTATTTAATTTTATGTTGCCATAATGAAAAGTGTTTTTTTTTTACCCTTCCAAGCTGTAATGGTTACAAACGGAACAACAGAGCTGCTGCACACAGAACATATCTGGTATCCCAGGATACGAGAGGTAACTTGCAGAGTGTATTTAATACGCCGTCCTCCCTTCAGTGAGCACTTCTCATTTAGGCATCCAGCTATTCTAGAATTGCTAAAATTGTTGCACTCTTTCTTTGCTGCCCTTTGCATGTGGCTTTTTCTGCAGTTTCATTATGCAGATTTTTAACCTTTTCTGTGTATTCATTGGTGGCTATAAAGCCTCAAACCCTGATGAATAACACTACAATGTCCGTGAGACCATGCCGTCTTATGTCAGAGACTTAGCATTCTGCATCTTGCAACATGTGCAGCTGGTTAAAATCCGCAATAAGCTGCTGTCAGATCCTTGGATGTTCTTGCATGGCAATGCAGTCAACTGGTTTGCAGAAAAATAAACAGTATTTAGTCTTCACATATTTTTTCTGAAAACCAGGTACAATTGGAAAGAGCAGCTAGCTTTTCCAAAACCACATCTTAACCTAGCTGCTCAGTTTCTCCTTCCTCTCTAATGTCCAGCCTTTAGATACAAATGCCACTTATCTTAAAGAACCCACAACAGTTGTCTCATTACAGGGGGGAAAATAGCATAGCCCCTAGTTCACACGTGTGTCATGGAACTTTTCTCCCATCCCATTGCTTTGGGCTGCCAGTTGTTCCTCAATTTAAAACATCCCCTCTCTCTTCCCCATCTTCAAACCATAGCTCCATCCTGCCAAGAGGCCTGCAGCCAAGTGGGGGCTGGCAGTCTCCTGAGACCACTGCGCTGCTCTATGCCAGCTTCTAAGGAGCACGTGTGACCAAATGCATCATACACTCTGCCCCTAGGAGCTAAGAGCATCACCTCCGTGGCGCCACCAGCCCTTGCCGGTTCGATCTCAGAGCTTTAAAGGTTAGCTTGGAACCCAGGTCTTCCTGTATGACAGTGTGATGTGCTGTAGACACAACTGCCAGAGTGGCCTAATAACCCTGTTGGGTATTAAACCTTAGCAATGTGCTTAAGCAGTAAGATGGATCAAGTTGGTAACCTTTTCTATAGAATCTAGAATGTACCTCTGAACGTCACACACATTCTTTAATCTGGAAGACTTGCTGCTTAAGCACTGCACTGAATGACACGTGCTATTGTTCTGCTTAGTCACTGAATTCTTTCGATTTGCAGTTTATGACCCACTTGAAAATCCCCTCAGTAACTTAAATGTCATTGTTTTTTTAAAAAATCTAACTAATTTGTTTCTTTTTCTCTCTGTGTTCAGATCCAAGGTGCTATTATCATGTCATCTTTGATAGAAGTGGTGATTGGTTTTTTGGGCCTGCCAGGGGCCCTTCTGAGATACATTGGGCCCCTGACCATCACACCAACAGTGGCTCTCATTGGGCTCTCCGGTTTCCAGGCTGCAGGGGAAAGAGCAGGCAAACACTGGGGCATAGCCATGCTGTAAGTATTTGCGGTATTTCAGAGGCTAATGGCCAGGCTGTATGTGCCTTTAATCTGCTTCACTAGGGCTGACCACATGAACGGTGTTCTTCTTGCAACTGGAGCCATCTCTTGATAAGCCTGGGCATAGGAAACTGCCAGCATCTGTCACCTCCAGATGTTAACTTCTTGCCCCTCTAGCGCTGTAACCTGAAATGGAAGAATCTCCAGAATGGAGGCAATCTGCATGGCTCTTCTGGATTACTCTTTTAAACTTTTTTGTTTTAAATTGTATACTCTTTTTCTAAATGCTCAAAGGAGGCTGCTAACAATAATAAAATATAAACCAAGACATACCAAAAACAAAGACCACCCACAAAATACCTATATACTATTAGCGACGTCTGGCCTTTATCTGTGGATCGCTAAATCTGTGGATCAGGAGGACCACACAGACATTAATAAGATTTTCCAGCAAACTTGGGGGACTCAAGTTTTTTAAAGATTGTTTTAAGAAACAAAATAGATGGGGGGGTTTCCTCCAGAATACCATTGCGTTGTCTGTGCATGCTGACAGGGAAACTGCTCCAGCTGGCTTCCACAGTAGAGGAGAATGCTGGCAATGGACACCAGCAGCCACTGCAGGCCCCATGGCAGAGGATGCTGGCATCCACAGCAGGCCCAGCTGCCGCTGTGGCAGCTGCTGCAGGTCAGGCATTGAGAGATGAAGGTGCCAGCAGCTGCTCCAAGTTTGAGGAGTGGACACTGGCAGCCACTCCAGGTCTAAATGCTGCAGCAGTGGACGCCAGCAGTCACTGGGGTGGTGGCGGACACTAGCTCCCGGGCTCATTGTTGGGTGGTGGGGCCTGGAGCCTCGCTGGCTCAGCAAGGGGGGATATGGGATCCCCCCCCCCATGAGTCTTGTGGTCCTCTCACTTCTGTTTCATATATTGTATGTTAAAAGTTAAGGGAGAGAGAGAACCAGATGATAAAGTGGGTGAGTTAGTAATGTCATGTGACAGAAGTCGTATATCGGCGATAACTCTAGTGATATTAGAGGTAACTCTAGGGAATCTTTTGTCTTGCAAGAGTTAGATTCAGAGATGGCACAGCACTGGTTGAAGAAGAAGGGAAGGATTTTATACCCTGCTTTTCCCTACCTTAAGGAGTGTCAAAGCCGCTTACAATCACTTTCCCTTCCTCTCCCTGCAACAGACACCCTGTGAGGTAGGTGGGGCAGAGAGAGTTCTGAGAGAACTGTGACTGGCCCAGGGTCACCCAGCAGGCTTCATGTGGAAGAGTGGGGAAGCTAAGCAGGGTCAGCCATGGTTAGTACTTGGATGGGAGACCACCAAGGATGTCCAGGGATGCTATGCAGAGGCAGGAAATGGCAAACTGCCTCTAAATGTCTCTTGCCTTGAAGACCCTACGGGGTCACCATAAGTCAGCTGAGACTTGATGGCACTTTACGCACAGTTAAAAAAGATAGATCTTAGTGTAATTGCACTTTGTATTGTAATCAGTATACGCAGGTTATAGGTGACTTTACAGCTGTCTTTATTTAATCAGAAAGCAAAATAACCTATTAGAAAATGTTTTTCCCCCAATAAAATATATGAGAGCAACACCATATAAAGAAAATGTATATAAAATGTATTACAGGTGGCATTGAACTCCTGAGAAAATCGCCAAGTGTTTTCCCCGAGCATCTAACATATGCTGGAGATGTGGGAAAAATATAGGTTCCTAACTCCACATTTGGTGGAGATGTAACAAAATTCAGATATTCTGGAAAAAAATTCATAAAATTCTATTAGATAAATTAGAAATCAATCTCCCGTTAATACCAGAAACATACCTACTGAACATGGTGCCAGACACAATAAAAGAACACAACCGGATAATTTGTTACATTTTAACAGCAGCCAGAATATTAATAGCAAAGCGCTGGAAAATGAAAGGTATACTGTCGATAAAGGAACTTAAATACAAAATCCTAGAAATAGCAGAAATAGATAAGTTGAATGTGGAACTACAAAATAAATCTCAAGACTGCTTCTGGGATAGATGGAAATTAATTTATGACTGGCTAAAGATGAAAAAGATAGAATAGAATGGAAATAGGCTAGCTAAAAATGATAGATGATGTATTAGAAAGTAAATGACTGTGTACAAGAATGATTGAAGATGAGATGGAATTAAAAAACTGGACTAAAGACAGGTTAAGATAGAAAAATGTTTAAGATAAGAGAGGAAGGCTACAATATGTCATGGAATGTTTGAGAATGGAAGAAATATATGATGTTACCTTAAAAAATGAAAAATAAACTCTTAAAAAAATGTTTCCCCCCCTTTTGACCAACAATATATTTTACAGACAAGCATATACTGTCTCAATAGACAGAGAGCTTCCACACTTTCTTAGACCAAGGGTGAAATCATTTTTATCTTTAAAATCTATTCTGCAAGTCCCAATCACAAGCCAAAATGCTACCATCAAATTCCAGGTAGAATAAATGTGTACATTCTACAAAACGTGTTCATTTGAAGTCGATCAGTTGCACTCAGAAGTCACTTTATATGGGACCTGTGTGTTTTGACTTACTGCCAGAAGCAGACTCCTGACTTTTTATAGTTTCAAAGGTCCATTGTTTTTTGTCTCTGAACCATTTAGTACAATCTTAGGACATTTTGCTCAGAGCATAAACCTGCCTGCACAATCAGGGGTGGTCTTAGTGATTCTGGGACTCTTGGCAAAATTCAAGGATGTCCTCCACCCACAAACCACATGTATTCCCCCACCCAGCCTCTCTGCTGCCTAGGTGAGGCTGGCTGGCTTGGCAGGTGAGCAAAAGCCAAGCCTTTAATCTGCTTCACTAGGGCTGACCACATGAACTGGGAGACATTCCATTTTACATGGGACTTGCTTGTGTGAATTAGGAGTGTGATTACCAGAGAAACACTGTGTGAGTGTGTTAGTTGGACCATGACAGGGGGAGGACAGTGTTCCTGTCAAGATAGGCATAATAGATGAATATGAAATTTGTCTTTGATTTGCTGTTTGCATTGCAGTTTGTATTTGCAGATTGTAGGCGAGAGTGCGCAGTCTCATGTGGGTAGGTTTTACAGGGGCTCAGGGAGGATGCTGTGGGGAGGGGGGGTTGTTGAATAGCTCTGAGGCTGAGTTGATCTGTGCTATCAGGGAGATGGTTAACACATGCAGGAGAATGAGGCATAGAATGCTGAAAGGGGAGAATGGACTGCACCATGGTTTATAAAATGATTCATTTCATCATTTAAATGCAGCTGGAAGGGAGAACATGTTCTTACCATGGCAGTTAGTCCAGTGCTTCCTTGCCATGGTCTAATCGCTTTGATAGATACTCATCCATAACCATTTAATGCTTGCAACGTGTCAACTTGACTAGATAAGGGTGAGGGAGCATCAACCGAGTTGCCATAGCAAAGGGGGTGCATCATTCCCTGCCCACAAGGGCACTGTGAGGGATTTGTTCTCCCTCAGAGATGACATTTTTTAGCCAGATCAGATTGGGTACATGGCCCCTGTGGCTCTCATGCCCAGATTTTGATCTTTGATTGGCTGTAATAATGTGAAGAAACCAAGTATAAAACAAAATAATGACTAAGATGCATCAGCCAATTGAGGAAACAATGGCTGCAAGCTGGCATGAAAGAAGAGAAGGTAAAGTTTTGGCAGGCTTCCTCTCCTCTGTCTCATTGCCTCTCCTGTCCAGCATGGGTTCAATTTTACACTGAAAACTGAACCTTGTATTTGGCACAGCACTAGGTCAGATGTTCTCCAATAGAAACCGTATTTTAAGACTATTGTACGTTTTTGAAAGAGATTTAAATTTCTTTTTTGTGCAAATTCCCCCTTTTATTTATCCATATTTAACATAAGGGTCATGGCATCATGTGGTGAACAAATCTTTGTGTCTGAAAGGGAACAAAAGTCTTGGCGTGTTTTCTTTGGATTAATGGTGGTCTTGAACAGGAAGGAGCTTTGCTTTCTGTAACCTGCCCTCCTAGAATTTCAGGAAATTTTATTTAGGACGTCAAGGCTGTGTTCTTGATGGATTAGCTTTTCTCAGAGCTGTCTTCATGATGAATGCCAAAGATATCCTCTTGTTCCAGGATTGAAAGTTCAAATATGTGTAATGGCTCATAGATGTTTAGTTAGTGTTCTCCAATGATTTGTCTACATGAACTGAAGTCCTGGGCTTATTTAAAGAGGTTTTTATTTAGGATTTATTGCTTATGTATTGAATTGATTTATTACAGTCCTTTCTCTCCCACATTTTTTCCAAATAACAAGTTTTCTTATTCAGAACCTAACTCATGTTGGGTTTGCTACCTGAGGCTTTTCCCTTGGATATTAAACCAGGAGTTCCAATATATCAGGCTGGTACAGGGAGAGAAGCCACTATAATCTCTGTTAGCAGAGACAGAATAGGTCTTCTCCCCACCCTTTGTATTCAGATAGTGATCATAGTATTGTTTACTCTGCCTGAGATGACAGCAAAGGCAAAGATACACCTTTGCTATTCAGGGGATCCACCCTTCAGTTTCATTGTGTGTGTCACACGCTGTCAAGTGGATTCCAGTTTATCGCAACCATATAAATTCATGACCTCCCAACTGTCCTGTCATTAATAGCCTTGCTCAGGTCTTGTAAACTGAAGGCTGTGGCTTTCTTTATCAAGTATATCCATCTCACGTTGGGTTGTTCTCTTTTCCTAGCATTATTGCTTTGCCAGTGAGTCTTGTCATCTCTGATCATGTGCAAATCCACGTTTTAAAGGAACTGGAGATGATGGTTGTGTTTCATTTAGGTTAATGATAGTTTTAGCCAATTAAATCTACAGTGCAGTCGTAATCAGAGTTCTAAGCTTGTTGACTTCAGTGGATTTAGAAGGGTGTAACTCTACTTAGGATGGCACTGCTATTGTCTCTTCTGCTTAAGTAAAAAATTACATAGAATATGTGCTGGATTAGCTTGAACATTCTCATATTACAGAGCTGTACCCAGGGCTATTTTTGGGCAGGAACGCACAGGAATGGAGTTCCCGCTGGCTTTAGAGTTGGCCATGCCCACTACAGCCAAAACCTCTGCGTGCGTGGCTACGGAGGGAAGGCCTGGAGAGCGACCCACCACCGGTTACTCCGAGGCAGGCGGGCCGGGGGGGGGGCCCTGGAAGGATCGGGGAGGCATTTAAATGCCTCCCCGATCCTTCCCCGGCTTGTCCAAGGGCTGGCTTACCTGGGCAAATCAAGGGAAGGCATGGGGGTGTGGCCTAATACGCTAATGTGCTGCACTGTCAGGGGTGTGGCCTAATATGCCAATACGTTTCTGCTGTCGGGTGTGGCCTGTTATGCTAATGAGTTCCTGCTGGGCTTTTTCTACAAAAAAAGCCCTGGCTGTACCCAAGTTGCACCTCCAACAGAGTATATCTGCCTGGCTCAAGAAGGCAAGTCAAACTACTTAGAATTACCATGGAAGGCAAAAAATACCTGTGGGTAAAATCCAGTCTACTCTGAGGGGATTCCCCCCCCCCATTTTCAGACATAATGATGCGTTTAACCCTGCCTGGCCTTGCACAAAAAGCATTATAGTCCCCTAATTCCCATAATGTGGCGTAAGAGTGTGTCATGTGTCATGTAGTGGTTAAGAATGCTGGACTAGTATCTGAAAGACCCTGGTTCAAATCCCCACTCATGCCATGGAAGCTTACTGGGTGACCTTGGTCCTAACCTACCTCACAGGGTTGCTCTGAGAATAAAATGGAGGAGAGGAGAATGATGTCAGCCACTTTGGGTTCCCATTGGGGAGAAAGGTGAGGCACAAATGAATTAAATAAATAAAATAAGTTATCTTCATTGCTGTGTTCTCAGGTTTTAGAGTATGTCCTGTATATTATCTGTATTGCTTTCCCTTTTGATCCCACTTTGGCATGATACACTCTAGATGCATAAACATTTTCAAATATGCTATGATTTTTGTAAGGTGTTTTTGTGCTATGTGATTTGGCTGGAATTGTTGTTTCTGTGTGATTACATTTACAGGTATGCTTCAGTATAGACTGTGCAAATGTATTTGCTAGGTTAACTTGTACTTGTTCTGTTAGTGGTTAATCTTAATCAGTTATTTCTCTCTCTTCTTCCTTAGGACTATTTTCCTAGTGCTGCTGTTTTCTCAGTATGCCTGAAATGTCAAATTCCCATTACCAATTTACAGATTCTCTCTCTTCTTTCTCAGGACTATTTTCCTAGTGCTGTTGTTTTCTCAGTATGCCCGAAATGTCAAATTCCCATTACCAATTTACAAATCTAAGAAAGGATGGACTGCATATCGGTTGCAACTTTTTAAAATGTTTCCCGTAAGTACTTACTTAAGTTTTCCTGTTCAGTTTTGGTGCTGCTCTTATGCTTTTCTTCTCTTGTTGTTATTATCCAAGTGAAAGCTTCCTAGTTTTTTGTTGTACAAATTCAAAGGCTGTAATTGATTTTGAATATACAACTGCATCCCCAAATTAATTCTGTGAACAAAACCATGGGTGAGCTCTGAGGTCTGAATATTAACTTCTACTTCTTGGTTGTGTTTTTGTTTGTGTTGTAACCCAAGAAATTTCAACCACTTGAATCGTTTTAGGGTGTGTACCTTTTTGCAAATAATTTGAAGCAAAGTTGGTGAGTCTTGTGCTGACCCTCTGGGAAAAACCAAATGTTCTTTTACTAATTAATTTAATTACTGTAACTAATGTAATAAAAGGGATAAATGCTGAAGAGGAAAAAATATGAAAGCTTTAATGCAAGTGTCCAGGAAGAAATTGATCGCAGACCTAAATAAGATGTGCTGATAATGATAGGTGACTGGAATGCAAAAGCAGGAAGCAAAGTAGAATCAAATGTTGTCAAAAGATTTGGGCTAGGAGCATAAAATGAAGCTGGAGAGTGACTTGTAGAAAGACAAGCTGTTCATTAACATAAGAACATAAGAGACGCCAGTGTTGGATCAGGCCAAAGGCCCATCCAGTCCAACACTCTGTATCACACAGTGGCCAGAAAACCAGTGCCATCAGGAGGTCCAACAGTGGGGCCAGGACATTAGAAGCCCTCCCACTGTTGACCCCCCCAAGCACCAAGAAGGGTTCTTGTATTGTGAGAAAGGGAGAAAAGTACCTCTTTCTCTACCTGCTCTTTCCCATGCATAATCTTATAAACCTCAATCATGTCACCCCTCAGTCGTCGTTTCTCCAAGCTAAAGAGCCCTAAGCGCCTTAACCGTTCCTCATAGGGAAAGTGTTCCAACCCTTTTATCATTCGAGTTGCTCTTTTCTGCACTTTTTCCAAAGCTATAATATCCTTTTTAAGGTGTGGTGACCAGAATTGCACACAGTATTCCAGATGAGGTCGCACCATTGATTTATATAGCGGCATTATGATATTGGCTGATCTGTTTACAATACCCTTCCTAATAATCCCCAGCATAGCATTGGCCTTCTTTATTGCAGTCACACACTGTCTCGACATTTTCAGTGAGTTATCTACTACAACTCCAAGATCTCTCTCTTGATCTGTCTCTGCCAGTTCAGACCCCATCAACGTGTATTTATAGTTAGGATTTTTGGCTCCAATGTGCATCACCTTGCACTTGGCCACATTGAACCCCATTTGCCATGTTGACGCCCACTCGCCCAACTTTGACAGATCCCTTTGGAGTGCCTCACAATCCTCACTGGTTTTCACCACCCTGAACAACTTCGTATCATCCGCAAATTTAGCCACTTCACTGCTTACTCCCAACTCCAAATCATTAATGAACAAGTTAAAAAGCAGTGGACCAAGTACTGATCCCTGTGGTACCCCACTGCTTACACCCCTCCACTGGGAGAACTGCCCATTTATACTCACTCTCTGTTTTCTATTAATTAGCCAGTTTTTGATCCATAAAAGGACTTGTCCTTTTATCCCATGATTTTTGAGCTTGCTTAGGAGCCTTTGATGAGGAACTTTATCAAAAGCTTTCTGGAAGTCAAGGTAAACAATATCTATTGGATCCCCCTTGTCCACATGTTTGTTCACCCCCTCAAAGAACATTAACAGGTTAGTGAGACAAGATCTTCCCTTACAGAACCCATGTTGAGTCTGCCTCAATAGGTTTTGTTCATCTATGTGCCTACTAATTCTTTCCTTAATAATGGTTTCCACCAATTTACCCGGTATCGACGTCAGACTGACAGGCCTGTAATTTCCCGGATCTCCTCTGGAACCCTTTTTAAAGATGGGAGTGACATTAGCTACCTTCCAGTCCTCAGGAATGGAGGCTGATTTTAAGGAGAGATTACATATTTTTGTCAGGAGATCCACAAGTTCACAATTGAGTTCTTTCAGAACTCTTGGATGTATGCCATCTGGGCCTGGTGATTTATCAGTTTTTAAGTTGTTTATCAGTTTTAGGACCTCCTCTCTCGTCACCTCAATCTGACTCAGGTCTTTCAACACCCCTCCCGAACTCAGCGGCTCTGGAGTGGGCAAGCACCTCTCATCTTCCACAGTGAAGACGGAGGCAAAAAATGCATTTAGCTTCTCAGCCATTTCCCTATCATCCTTCAGTACTCCTTTTACCCCTTGGTCATCCAAGGGCCCCACTGCCTCCCTGGCTGGTTTCCTGTTTCTAATGTATTTGAAGAAAGTTTTATTGTTGGTCTTTACATTTTTTGCTATATGCTCCTCATATTCCCTTTTTGCATGCCTGACCACAGACTTGCATTTTATTTGCCATAGCCTGTGTTCTGTTTTATCAGCCTCACTGTGACTAGCTTTCCACCGCTTAAAGGAATCCTTTTTACCTTTTACAGCTTCCATTACTTTGTTTGTTAACCATGTAGGCTTTTTCTTATACCTGTTTGTGCCTTTCCTAACCTGCGGAATATATTTTATTTGAGCTTCTAGAATTGTAGTTTTAAACAGTTTCCAAGCTTCCCCAATGGTTTTGACCCTTTCTACTTTTCCCTTCAGTTTCCTCCCCACATGTCCCCTCATATCAGAAAAATTACCCCTTTTAAAGTTAAAAGTGGTTGTGTGAGTCTTTTTGGCCAATTCCCTATTTGTACAAATGTTGAACTCAACAACATTATGATCACTGTTCCCAAGCGGTGCAATCACTTTTACATCTCTCACCAGGTCTTGAGTGTTACTTAGGACCAAATCAAGGATCGCCTCTCCCCTGGTAGGTTCCATGACCATCTGCTCCATAGCACAGTCATTTAGAGTGTCTAGAAACTCAATCTCTTTCTCTCGACTAGAACACATATTGACCCAATCAATGTGTGGGTAGTTAAAATCACCTATTACGACACAGTGTTTTTGTCTAGCTGCTATCTTTAATTCATTCATCATTTTATAATCCTCCTCTATCTTTTGATCCGGTGGGCGATAACAAACTCCCAGTGTTAAGTTTCCTTTTGGCCCCCCTATTTCAACCCACAGAACTTCAAGAAGCGAATCCAATTCTCTTAGCCTCTCGATCTTTCTGGACTTTATACCCTCTCTGACATACAGAGCCACCCCACCTCCAACCCTTCCCCCCCTATCCTTCCGATATAATATATAACCGGGAATCACCGTATCCCACTGATTTTCCTCATCCCACCAAGTTTCTGAAATACCCACAATGTCTATTTTTCCCTCCAACACCAAGCACTCCAACTCCCCGATTTTACCTCGGACACTTCTAGCATTTGTATAGAAACAGCTATAATTTCCCATACAAGTTAAGCCTGCAACCTTCCTCTTGCTATCTCGAGACCTTGTCAGGCAGTCCATGTCACTAGCCATGGTCTCTGGACAATTTCAATCCACCTCCCTGTAGAAAAGCAACAGGTACCCCCTCATCTCTTTGAGATGAGCCAACCCGAACCAGAGACTTTTCATCTCCTGTCGGCTTTCCCCCAATCTTCAGTTTAAAAATTGCTCTGCCACCTTTTTGATTTTAAGCGCCAGCAGCCTGGTTCCTTCTCGGGACAAGTGGAGACCGTCTCGCCTGTACAGCTCCCTCTTGGTCCAAAAAGCATCCCAGTGCCTAACAAACTTGAAACCTTCCCCTCTACACCATCGTCTCATCCACGCATTGAGACTCCTGATCTGTGCCTGTCTCTCCAGCCCTGCGTGTGGAACAGGTAGCATTTCTGAGAAAGCTACCTTGGAGGTCCTGGACCTAAGTTTCCTGCCCAGCAGCCTAAATTTCTCCTCCAGGACCTCACGACTGCATTTTCCTACATCGTTGGTGCCGACATGCACCATGACCACTGGCTCCTCCCCAGCACTATCTACCAGCCTATCTAAAACACGCGTAATGTCCGCTACCTTTGCACCAGGCAGGCAAGTCACCATACGGTCAGTATGCGTGTTCGCCACCCAGCTGTCTACCTGCCTAAGGATCGAATCACCAACTACCAAGAGCCCCCCTCCCACCCTGCCCAGGGATGGTTCATTGTGAACACATGTTTCAAGCAACAGAACTGATGATTATATATATGTGGACATCACTGGATGGGCAGTACAGAAATCAAATAGATTACATAATTGGAAGCAGAAGATGGAGAAGCTCTATTCTCTGCTAAAACCAGACCGGAAACTGATTGTGGTACAGATCAATAAAGGTTTATATTGAAAATTAGAATAAAGCTAACAAAAAATCAGAACATTCATAATACCAAAATACAATCTAAACAATATTCCTGAAGAGTTTAAAGACTAATTTCTCATGCAACTAAAACGGTGCTCGAAATCTTACAACACAGACTGTTATCATATATGGAATGAGAAATGCCAGATGTTCAAGCTGGATTCAGAAATGGAAGATTACAGCAAAGTTGTTGACTGTGTGGTTCATGAAAAGCTATGGTTGTTTTTTTAAAAAATGGCCATGCCACAACATCTGATTGTTTTAATGCTCAACCTATACTCTGGACAAGGGGCTTTCTGTTAGGACAGAAGATGGAGAAACAGAATTGGCAAGGATCTATTTTAGCTCCTTATCCATATCATAAGGAAAGCTGGATCATATCATGTGGAAAGCTGGATTAGATTCATATGAAGGTGGAGTGAAAACTGGTGGAAGGAACATTAGCAATTTGAGATATGCAGATGACACCACATTACTGGCAGAAAATAGTGAAGACTTGAAATTACTCCTGATGAAGGTTAAAGCAGAACATGCCAAATTACAGCTGAACATCAAGAAGACAAAAGCAATTGAAATTGTTAAATATTTTCTATTCCATGACTCTATCACCAACCAAAAGGGAGAATGCAACCAAGAAATCAGAAGGAGATTCAGACTGGGAAGGGCAGCCATGAAGAAGTTAGGAAAGATCCTTAAGTATAAGGATGTGTTACTGGGACCAAGATGAAGATAATTCATACTATAGTATTCCTGTATGGGTGTGAAAGTTGGACAATGAAGACAGGAAGATGGTTGATTCATTTGAAATGTGGTGTTGGAGGACAATTTTACAGATACCATGGACTGCCAAAAAGACAAATAAGTAGGTTCTAGAACAAATCAAGCCTGAATGCTCCTTAGAAGCTAAAATGACTAAGCTGAGGCTATCATATTTTGGTCACATTATGAGAAGAGAAGGCTCACTGGGGAAAAAAATAATGTTGAAGGCAACAGAAAAAGAGGAAGACCGAACATGTGATAGACTGACTCAGTAAATGAAGCCATAGCCCACAGTTTGCAAGAACTGAGCAAGGCTGTTAATGATAGGATGTTTTGGAGGTTATTAATTCATAGGGTTGCCATAAGTAGGAAGCAATGTGATGGCACTTAACAATTTTAGTAATTATTGGGGAATGGGATTCAACTGTTTATTGATTTATTTACTTAATTTACACCCTGCTTGTCCCAAATTGGGACCCAAAACAGCAGAGGCATATGGTGTTAGTTTATAAAATGTTTGTTGTTGTTGTTCAGTCGCACAATTTAGTCTGACTCTTCGCAACCCCATGGACCACATCATGCCAGGCCCTCCTGTCTTCCGTCATGCTCCAGAGTTTGCTTAATTTCATGTTTGTTGCATCAATAACACTGTCTAACCATCTCATCCTTTGCCGTCCCCTTCTTCGAACCTCCGTCCATAGTTCTTCAGGCACTCCATCTATCAAATCTAGTCCCTTAAACCTATTCTTCACCTCCACTGTATATTCATCAGGGATGTGATGTAGGTCAAACCTGAATGACCTAGTGGTTTCCCCAACTTTCTTTAGTTTAAACCTCAAATCACAAACTGGGGATCGTTAAAAAAAAGTGGTAGTAAATTTGAAACAAAATTTGAAACAAAATTAAGTATTTCCTCACTGCATAATTTAATTTGGGAGTTTGTTGCTTTGAGATACAGTAATGACTACTTGTTAAGTGGCTTAAATGGGTAAAACGGATCTACCTATTAGGGTTGCTGATGGTGATTAAATCCACCCCACTCCCCATAGTCTACACAAGGTACCTGCTTAGAAGTTCTGCAGACTCTTCTGCAGCATACTCCAAGAATCCATTCTCTTATTTTCTTGTTTGGCTCCTGAGATCCATTGGTTTTTCTTTTTGAGTTGATGAGTGTGTGTAATGCTTAGCTTTTATATTAAAAGGATCAATGGCAATACCTCTCCAGCTGAAATTTCTTCTGAAATGTTGATACTGTGTTCCTTTAAGCTCATGAACTTTCGGTATTTCCTTGCAACAGTGTGTCAAGTTGTTCTGTCCCCAATCACAGATCATTCTTGCTATTCTTGTATCGTGGCTGCTGTGTTTCATCTTCACTGTGACAGACGTCTTTCCTCCTGACAGCACAAAGTATGGATTTTATGCACGCACTGATGCCAGGCAAGGAGTACTCTTAGTAGCACCATGGTTCAAGGTTCCCTATCCATGTAAGTATGTTTAGCAAACTTTTCTCCCCAAAACAGTATAGAAGGTGCTGTCTTTCTGTAACCACTTTGCTTCTGTTACGCTTACTCCAGCTTTACTGGTTTCTCCTTTTGTGTGCCTTGCATTAATACAATTAAAAAAAATACTAGCTAATTGGCATGTACTTGTAGAAGTGAGTGTTTGGAGCTGGATTCTGCAATCCTTCTCACTATTTTCTGGAACTGAAAATTGAGTTAAACTTTGCTCAGCCGCATCGCAAACCAGTTTAAAGTTTAGGTCCTTGGCTTTAAGCTGATTTAATACATACATGCCAGTTACCTTTTAAGTGGAGAGGGCTCGTAGCCCAGTGGTGGAGTGTATGCTTTGCATGTAGGTAAAATATAATTAGTTCCAGCTTCTCCTTCTAAAGGGTCACAGGCAAGCTGGGCAAAAGTCCTTTCATGAAACCCTTAAGAGCCACTGCCAAGCTGCTTTAACACATCATTGGATATTGCAGTATCACTGTGCTATAGCAATAATTTATGATTGGATTTCGTGGTGCCGACAAGCCAATCCGGTTGTGAATGACTGATACACTGCAATATCCAATTATGCAGCCAATGTTAAGGGTCAACAGTGTTGGGTTGGATTGGCCAGTTGTGTAGGTTAAGCTGAAGGTACTTTTGATAATGCAAGTACCCTTCTTCTTTGAATACTTTGTTTATTGGAGGCTGATAGTAGCCTAGGAATATTTATAAAGTCTTAGATGGGGACAACCAGCAGGTCCAGTTCTCAAGAATGTTATCTGGTCTCTGGTGAGCCTACTAAATATAAATAAAGGTATGGGGGGGGGGAGTTTTTATTATAGTTCAATAAGAGAAGGAGAAAAGATTGCATTTGCTAATATATAGATACATATGTGTCTGCATATTTTTTATTTTATACATAATATGAACATTTAGCTGTTTGCATGTGATTCTTAAGTGTTTGGTGTAGTGGTTAAGTGCGCGGACTCTAATCTGGGTGAACCGGGTTTAATTCCCCACTCCTCCACTTGCAGCTGCTGGATGACCTTGGGCAAGCCATAGTTCTGTCAGAGCTGTTCTCTCAAGGACAGTTCTGGAAAGAACTCTCTCAGCCCCACCTACCTCACAGGGTGTCTGTTGTGGGGAGGGGGAGGGGAAGGGAAAGGAGTTTGTAAGCCACTCTGAGACTCCAAGTGAAAAGCGGGGTATAAATTCAATCTCCATCTCCTCCTCCTCCTTCCCTTATTGTTATGTGACACCCACTTGATAGTGCAGCCAGAACACTATGGAATAAGTCCGTTTTTTGTGTGTCTAGAGGACAGAGTGACACCCTGGAATACAGAGGTTAGCCCTCCCTCACCTTAAGAGGTTCTTGATATCTTAGGAGATAAAACACCAAGAGAGATTTCATGGTTTTTGCTTTACAGTTCAGTGGGGATTGCCTACAATTTCAGCTGCGGGCGTCATTGGGATGCTCAGTGCGGTGGTTGCTAGCATCATTGAATCAATTGGTGATTACTATGCCTGTGCAAGGTTATCTTGTGCTCCTCCACCACCAATTCACGCAATAAATAGGTAAGTTTTCTGAGAAAGACTTTTTTAAAAAAACTGTGCCCTATCTGTTCTGTGGGAGCAAAAGTAGGTACTGGTATTTCTATCTGATTTTCTGAAAGGATTACACAGAATTCTGTGATCATTTTGGGGTTTTCTTTTTACAACTACAGGTGTTTATACCTTAATGTAGCAGCATCACAGATCAGATAGCACAAACGGCTTTTATTTCATTTTGCATCACCTCAAGCATATTTTTTCCTCTGGAAGTGGTTCACACTTGTATCTGCTAGTCATAAAGTCTTGAGTAATCATGACGTTAGGATGTATTTGTGACTCAGACCACAGAAGCCTTACACAACTGCTGTGTAGGGCAAGGCATCTAGGGCAGGTGATGGATTTTCTCCTCAGGCCTGAGCCCTATTACGTCTTTTGATATTAATCACTACTAGTTATAGAGCTATGTTTGTTTGGGGATTTTTTTTTTTAACTTCTGCACATTCCAACTAATTTTCTTGGACTCTGGAATATCTTGCAAAATACATTTCTATGCTCTGTTGTTGCAATGTTGGAAATACCACTCAGCCAGCTGTTGCTTTTTTAAAAGTGGATGTTACAGTTAAGATTGGCAAGATAAAGCCTGAAGGAGCAGATGGCTTTTGGGGGTGTGTGATGAAGGCTGAGTCTGAACTGAATAAGACCCCCCCCCCCATACACACCTAAAGCAAGAGTATATCCTAGGCAAGCCTCTTGGCCCCTGCTGGGGTTAATACCCTGAAAGGATTGGTAGAATTCACCATGAGCTCCTGCAATGTAAGTGGTTGTTGGCCAGGGAACATCTTAGTCATGCTCCTCCACAGGGCTTTTTTTGTAGAAAAATCCCAGCAGGAACTCATTAGCATAATAGGCCATACCCAACAGCAGGAACTCAGTAGCATATTAGGCCACACCCCTGACAGCACAGCTTATTAGCATATTAGGCCACATCCCCATGTTATCAGAAGTGTGGTCATCCAGCCACACCCACCTTTTGCTTCTTATTCTGTTTACGTTGTTTGTTGTCAAAACCCAGGGCTTTTTTTGGAGCAGGAACTCCTTTGCATGTTAGGCCACACACCCCTAATGTAGCCAGTCCTAATGAGTTTCTGCTGTTGGGTGTGGTCTATTATGCTACTGAGTTCCTGCCAGGCGTGGCCAACTTGGGAGCCAGCCGGAACTCCGTTCCTGTGCGTTCCTGCCCAAAAATAGCCCTGCTCCTCCATAGAAAAGCAG
The DNA here is from genome assembly GCF_001447785.1 of Gekko japonicus. Taxonomy (NCBI): domain Eukaryota; kingdom Metazoa; phylum Chordata; class Lepidosauria; order Squamata; family Gekkonidae; genus Gekko; species Gekko japonicus. The sequence goes on along the minus strand of NW_015172553.1, from coordinate 746,764 downwards.
ACCACGTTAGTGTATGTGCAGTGCTACACTGACTTGGTCTGCTTTTCAGTGGAGGGGCATGGCTGTGATGTTCCCCTCCCACCAGGTGGTGCCACGCTCCAAAAAAGGAATGTGTGTTTAAGTTTCCTTACATTGTACTACACCAAAGGAAATGGCAGGAGATGTAGAAAGTTACAATAGATTGGATTAGTGGGAGGCACAAGGACCAAGAGAAGGGCATGGTTTGCTTTTTAATATAAAAAGGTACAGTTTTACTTGGTTGCTTGACTTGATCTTTTTTTACTGCAAGTGGATGGGTGTGGCTTTTTTTAATTGTCTGTTTGGCATAACGTTTTAAAGATCCCTTTGCTTTATTTGGTTTATTCTGAGTTATGGAAAGATTTGATACCTCCCCTTATTTCAGCAGCTGAACATTCAGCCAATATTACAGTTGCTGCTCAGTCCAGCGTGAGTACCTGGCTGGTGGTACCTGCATTCTGACTTTACATATCTTCATCTCATTTTTTTTTTTTAATTGCAGAGGCATTTTCATAGAAGGCCTTTCTTGTGTATTGGATGGAATATTTGGTACTGGAAATGGATCCACTTCTTCTAGTCCTAATATTGGAGTCTTGGGGATTACAAAGGTACTGGGTGTATTCCTCTTAGCATTCCTCTTTGTCCATTGGATAAATCATATTGGAAGTTTCACCTATAAACACTTAATGAAGACTGGGGGACTTGTTCAAGAATTTAGAATTGTACAGAAAAGGCATGGCTCCGATCACTTTGAATTGTTAGAAACATGTTCAAATTGAAGATAACCATCTGGAGATCAAGTTTAGTGTACAGGTTGCACACTTCAGTACCTGAGCCAAAAATATACCTGAAAGGTACCTTATTGTTGTTGGGTTTTTTTGTATTTCGGCATCCCAAATGTATCCAAGTTTTCTCGGGAAAGCCAAAGAAAAAATTCTAGATATATTTGGGAATTACCAGTAGATCCGAAAACAGCAAGAGGCAGGAACAGCTTGCTTCCATGTCTCGGCTGTTTATTGGGCTTCTGCAGTCCCTTTAAACTTTAAAAGAGGCTGCAGAAGATAGCCCCTGCTGGCTCTGCTTATAGCTGGCTGGCTTCTCCTGCAGCCCATTTTAAACCGATCTGCAAGAGAAGTCAGCCCAGGATCGGCTGGGGTGGAGGGAGCTGAGAGTTCTGAGCTGCCTCAGCTGGGGCTGGCTCCTCTGGCAGCTTGGTTTAAACTGAGGTGCAAGAGAAGTCATCCCAGGATTGGCTGGGGTGGCAGAAGCTGAGAGCTCCACACTGCCTTGATTGGGGCTGGATCCTCTTGCAGCTCAGTTTAAATTGAACTGCAAAAGAAGTCAGCCAAGGATCAGCTGTGCCCACGGGGAGCAGATTGCTCCTCACGGGCACAGCTTCTGGTGAGCATTTGTTTGTTGGTTTTTTCCTTCTCGGTTCTATTGGATGCCCAAAAATTCGGCATCTCCAAAAAATCCCAAATCAGATTAGCATACTGGTGTTGGTATCCAGGATTTTTCGGGAAACCTGATTTTTTTTTCCCGATTCAGTATACCCAAATTGAAAAGGGGGTGGGTGGGATTGGTCACCCCTATACTTCAGCTCCCTTAATGCAAATAAATTACCCCTTCTTCTTGCAGTCAGGAGTTGAAAATCAGCAAAAGGATGAGTTATTTCACCCATTTAGTTCATGGTTGAAGATGGAATAGGAATACTGCTTGCCATGATCAATTCTGAATATAGATGAGATTCATTTTTTGATTCATTTATTCCTCACTGAGGCTCAAGGCACATTATAGAATTAGAAAACAATGCAATAGAAACCAGCAGAATACATAAAGCAAATGGTGCAATAAAACCACAATGCAAAATTAGGGGACAATGAAATAAGAACAGTATAATAAGGGGAAACTCTTCAATTTTTTTCAGAAGTTGGCAGTGCAATTTTAAACAGATGACACCCTCCTAAGTCCATTGAACTAAATGCACTTAGAAGGATGTAACTCTGTTTAGGATTGCATTGTAAATCTGTAATTGTATTCCTTTTTTACTGAATTTCCGTCAATTAAGCAGAGTCCAAAATTATGATTCTATCTTTCTGGCATCAGTTGTCAAAATCTGTATAAGAAGAAGCTCTTTCTTTTGGCTGTGGAATATCTCTGAATGTCTTGAGGCTAAACAGCCTGTGATGATGGAAAGCCTGTGTGTTCAATTTGGGCCTGTCCTGATTGTATATTAAGAGTACAGGTGTGTATACAATTCTAAAGCATAGGCATGTGCACAAATGATGGGGCTGGTGAGGAGAACTAATTCCCTCCTCCTTGTTCCCAGAAACCTCCCCCCCACCCCCGGCCAGGCTCACATCCAGTATTGAAGTGCTGGAGATGGATCACAGGGGAGAGCAGTGGGCTAGGTGGGGCGAGTTCAGTATCTCCCATCTGTGCACTTTCTCTGCATCACCACCCAGCTCTGAACATTGTCCGGGCATGCCTTTATTAAAAGGCATGGGGCCGTTGCCATCATGTATTATTTGGCCCTTGGCTGCTTTTGTTCCATCAAGGCATCATAATGTTTGAAAGTATAAACACTGCCATCTGCTGGATGCATCTCTTTTGATCATTTTAAGAAAGAAAAGATGAAAGAGAAAAGGAAGTGGTGGCAAATACATAGTGATGTCAAGCAGACAAATATTTTCTGTATTTTAAGATGCCTTTTAAAGTGGCTGAAGTGGCACAGCTACCTTATGTGAGGCAATATACATATGATTTTTGCTACATAAGATTATTTTTTGACATTCTGCTTTTCTAATTGGTTCACAATTAAAACATATTCAAAGAAAAAAACAAGATTAATAGATGTTCTAGGGTAAGGTCTGCCAGATGCTATATGGACATCTACAGTATGCAGCTCAATACAATAAGAATAATTCAGTTAGGGACATTCTAAAAGGCACTATTTGCTCTGATCTTTCTGGCTGCTAGGGCAAAAGAGCCAGTCAGTAAGAAACAGAAGGCTCCACATCAGAGAGCATAAAAGCTAGTTTTTTAGAATCTGAGGAAAACTGTAGCTCAAGCAGAATCTTAGCCAGGAAATTATTCCTAGGACCCGAATACAGAAGGCAGGACAAAATATACTGTGGCAGATCTTCCACTGAGTCAATTAGCATGTTAGCATAGTGACCTTTTAGTAACTCAGTTGACATGGTTTGGAAGCATATAGTTTGGAAGCACAACGCTGTAAATGCTATTCTTAAGTTATGAGCTGTTAAATTGACCAAGTAGGAAGCTCTGGAATGATCTTTCATTATAGTTTTTTACCATGGGGTAAACTACTGATGGAAAATAGTAGAATTATTAGTTATGGAATCCCCTTTAAATGCCCATTCCTGTAAGTCCAAATTATTCCCCTGTAGCTGGAGCAAATCACTGGGGATGGTATAACGAGTGATAATACTGGAAAGGAAATCAAAATGAGCCTTATCCCTGCCTAACAGAATATGAAAGCTGGAATTACAAAGTGAGCCAGTGTTAGACAATTGGTTTTCCTTCCATCATTTTAAGATTGTAAAATGCGCATGAGCCTTAACTGGCAATGCTAAAATATGTCTCAGAAAGGAATTTTGAACAGTTTCTAGAGTATTCAGTATTGGATCTTTCCAGCCCCAAACTTCAATTCCATATAGTAAGTGGGAGATAACTTTACATACAAAAAGCTTCAGTGCCGGGTCTATAAGAAAACCACCTCTGGTGTAATAAAATCTCATTATTGCTCCAGTGATCATAAGAGACCTGAGGATCCTAGGACTTAGTAGTAGATGAAATGATGTCTTAAGAGAAGGCCGAATAGTCTAGCATTGGCTCTCCTGAGTGCTTTTTCTCACAAAGCCAGATGCCATATGGACATCTACAGACCTTGTTGGAGAAAAATGTCCAATCATGGTATTGTAACAATATAGAAAATAAAAGCTGTTTTAGAAAATACCTATTTGAAAACCATCTGCCTTACTGTGTGTGCTCCACTCCAGTCACTCATTGTAATTGATATTTCCCTGCCAAAGAAACAGAAGTAAAAACAATTAAGCTGCTAGGTTTGAGTCCAGTAGCACCTTAGAGACCAACAAGCTTTTCAGGGTATAAGCTGTCTTTTTTTCAGATCTGACGAAGGGAGCTTTAACGCTCAGAAGATTGTACCCTGAAAAACTTGTTGGTCTGTAAAGGTGCTACTGGACTTGAATTTAGATGTTCCAGTGCAGACCAGCACAGTTACCCTCTGAAACAGTTAAGCAGTGAAAGAGACCTTGCCCTGCTAGAAGAAGATGACACTTCAAATGAAACATGATTATCACATACACTCTGACGCTAGTGTGCGAAACTGCTGCACAAAAGCTTTTTGAGGAATGCATCTGTCCTCCTGAGACTGCTTGTTTGGAGTAAAGCACGCTGTTATTGAGTTATGCTCTTCAGAGAGCGTAGCCTCAAGCAGTGGAAATGTCTGTGCTTTATTTACATTCTCTTACATAACTCTACCAGAATAATCTTTTGAATTGAAATGCCGGTTAAGATGGTATTATGAAGTGGATGCAGTATGATCTCTGCATCACCTTGCTTTCCATTCAGGGATACTGGGATCACATGATAACAGAATTTGGTGATAGCTCATCTGCAGTTTCGTCCAATCAAACAATCACACGATAAATATGGCCATAAGTACTGCCTTTTTAAAATAAGGATGGTTCCACATTAGTCTGGGAATCCCATTCTTTTTTTTAATAAGTTTTAATACATAAGCAGAGGACGATGTTGGCAGCATGTTGCTTTCTTATGCTTTCTGTGTTTGTCTGTCTGTTTCTCTCTCCGTCTCTCTCTCTCTCTCGACCTAGCTGTTATAATTTTTTAACTTAAAAACTAGTTCCAGCACCAGGCTTTCTTGTGTAGACAGTGAAAGTGCCACTGAGGTTTCTTAGGGCTTGTGTCCTCCTAAATTTCCATTCTCCTGCCAGCTTAATTGATTGCTTCCTGTTTCTTTCTTATGAATTATTCGGGGAAATAATTGTAAACCATCAGTTCTTGTTGTGGGCAGGGAAGTTAAGTAGTTTTACATTTTGCAAACAGCCAAAGCAACTTTTTAATTTTATTTTAGAATTACCAGTATTTTGTAATCACTATGAGAGTAATAATAAAATTGCAGAAATATCATGAGTAGTGACTGGGTACAAAGTGACAAACCGTATTCAAGCACCCATTCCCCTCACCTCCCTAAAGAAGAGAGCACACAGAGAATGCAGGAACGTATTGGGGCATTACATCCTTGCTTCTGCACAGATTCAGAACACCCATTTGCATCTTTAAGTGTTTGTATCACTTAGCATCTCTCCCTACTGAAGGGTTTACTGCATGAAAATGATAGCCATCATCAAAGTTTTCAATGTGGCAGCAAGAGATCAATAGAATAAAATTGTAGCCATTTAAATCCAGCAGAATTTTTTTCAGTGTTTCAGATATCCTGTAACATCAAAGCAAGATTTTAAAATCCTTTAATGGGGGGGGGGATGGACTCAGATTTGCAGCAGCAGCAGCATAACTCCTGTTGAAATATCTTTAAAGTGTTCTGTTTTTCTTGTGCTGCAGGTTGGAAGCAGGCGTGTTATTCAATATGGAGCGGCCTTCATGCTGCTGCTCGGAATGGTTGGCAAATTTAGCGCTTTGTTTGCATCGCTCCCCGATCCAGTGCTCGGAGCTCTCTTCTGCACTCTCTTTGGTAAGGGATTCTCTCCGTGTTATTTTATGTTAGCAGTAAAGCTCTGTAGGTAGCCATGCCAGCCAACCCACGTCCAACCGTTCCCTGGATCTGTTCTTGTTGAATTTCTTCAGTGATAATACATTGACTTGAGTATGGCAGCTATCTTTGGGAAGTTCATCCTAACTCCCATCCTCATCTCTGGGTATGCTGCTTCAGACATTGCCTGTTATTTGGGGGATCCTGTGTCTTAAGATACACATCAATATCATTTTTGAATGGTGTCTCAAGTTTCATATCTGTTCTAACTTATTATTTTGGGAGTAAAGGCATCTGACCAAAAGTAACGCAACATTGATATATGCCAGGCCCCTCAAAAGCAGCAATGGTCCAGATCAGCGTTGATAAATTGTATATCTGTTCTAACTCCATAGTAATGCAGTGGGTTTGGACTCTCAGTTTAGAAGGGGGAATGAAAAGATATGGAATGAGGTGGCTGTTCTTGTTTTTACATGGAAGCATAAAAATCCCTATACAGCATTCCTTAATGAGATGAGAGCTGTCATAATGTGACATCACCACAGCCATGTTAGATGCAGCTAGTTCTGTTAGAACATGATAGAAGAATAAGGTGACAAGTGCTATAATGCAACATACAGAATGTGATTAATTTTGGAATATCCAGTGGTGGAGAGATAAAAACCTGTCTTGTGTGCTAAGGAAATTCTACTGCAGACTTCCAGTTTACCCATGATGATGTAGCTTTGTACAGCTAATGAGTGTTTGAGTAGCATCAACCTCTTCTCCTCTTCCATCTTTGCGATGCTGCTCCTACTCTGCCAGTCAAAGCAAGCAGTCTTCCTTCAGTTTTACAGTACCTTCATGTACTGTAGGTAATTTTATTTAATTCTACTGATTTCTTTACTGTAATATTGCTAGACTCAAGTCCAATAACGCCTTAGAGTGTAAGCTTTCAAGAGTCAAAGTTCTCTTCATCAGATACAAGTTGGAATGGTGATCTCTGGGTCTTATATCCTGCAGTATGATTGATATTGGCACACTTTGATGCAATAAGTACCGACAGACAATCTAGCAGTTGGAATAATAATATTTTAACCAGGCTGCGGTCTGGAACATTTCCCACTCCTATTGTATTATTTCTCCTGGGACAATTATATGGCTACAGCATGATTTTCTATAACATGGCAGTTTTCAAGAATGCAAGTATCTTGTTATGGCAGAACTAGCTGTAAGTCCTTATTATTCCCATATCACAGATGGGGCAACAGAGGCCATGAAACCTTTCCCAAGACCCTGCATCGATATATATAAAAGAAAGTCCTCTCACCGTAAAACCAACGCCCAGGCCAAACTGCTGGACCTAGAAAAACCAAATTCGGGGAGAGTGCTCCTACCATGGCGTAGATGTTCACTAAGAAGGGATTTTTAGAAATTCGATCCCTAAGTGGGTCAAAAGGGGTAAAATGTGCTCCCCACATTGATTCCTATCCGGCTGCCAGGCTGCTGCCTCCTTGCACCCCCCACTCTGATTGGTCAGCTGCAGAGCTCAGTGTTCTGAGGTAAAAACAACAGCTACAGGAGACTGCAAAGAACTCATGACAGTTGAGGAAATCAGGAGTGGCCGATAAACACCTGTGAGGTGCAGTAATGCTGCTTCCAACACACTCCCGCCTACTCCTATACCTAACAGGCGGTTGTCTGTTAGGTAGCTTGCCTGTCAGGTGTAGGAGAGGAGGTGGGATGCTTACAGCTGCCAGGGAGGTTCGCTCAGCAGGATTGCCTTAGCCCTGCTGCTGGCCCAGCCTCCCCGATGCCTTTAAATACAATCCCCCCCAACACCAGACAGGCTGGTGTATGTCAGGCGTAGGAGC
>NW_015172553.1:675072-738641 GCF_001447785.1 Gekko japonicus | reverse complement strand
GTAAAATCACAGTTAGAAGAGACTGCAGACAGTTGAGGACAGTTACAGAAATCAGCTATTCAAGACTCCTGAATAGACATTTTTCAAAAAAGCCAGCATGGCAATTGCGTTAATGAATGTTTATGGGGAGATAGTAAAGGACATTTCTAGGAGCCATTTCGTTGTGTGCCTCCCTCATGAACCTGAAGAAATGTCCACCACATCACCACTCCCTCACACCAATTCCTCCCCACACCTGTCACCTCTTACTGCCTCCAAGAAAGCTCCTGGCAAACATCGCGCCAGATACACCAACGCTACAAGGAGGAGGCAATTTAGGAATGCGGCAAATACATTTGCATATAGTACTCCTGCGGAGCACTGAGCTGCGCAGGCCAAGTACCAGTGAGATCACCCTGATGTGCTCAGAACAACAGTTTCCATATGTGCAAAACAATCCAGGAACACAAGTAGAGAGGCCATTACTTTTGTGGAAGGTGGCAGGAGTTGACTTAACAGACGACTGCTTCTTAAATGGACAGTTCTATGTGGCCTGCTCTAGAGTGAGCTCACCAAGCAGCCTGGTGATTGTAGCATCTGAGGGCAGAACCACCAATGTGGCCTACAGAGAGGGGGAAAAGTACGTATGTCTCACTTCATTTTTACACTACAATCTTCTCCATTTCCTTGTTTAGGAATGATTACCGCTGTAGGGCTGTCTAACCTCCAGTTTATAGATTTGAATTCTTCTCGGAACCTGTTTGTGCTTGGCTTTTCTATCTTCTTCGGATTGGTCCTTCCGAGTTACCTCCGACAAAACCCATTGGTTACAGGTACAAAGTTTGTTCCTTTTCTTTCTTTTTGTGCTGTGTATATTAAAGACTTCTGCTCAAACAGTGACCAGAATTTTTTTAAAAAAATTCTGAAATGTGTGTTCACACAAACCTTGAGCCATTATGTATGCTACAATGAAGATGTCTGTCTTCTGCCAGTTAGGACTGCTTTTATTAATCAGAAGAAGTTTTAACTGCCTGTTAAAGTTTGGCTTCTAGTTCTTGGGGTTCCTGAAGCTATGTTAAGTGCTGACCAGAGGAGAATGCTGGCTCACGGTCCATTTGTGCTTTATTTAATTAAAAATACCTTTGTAAGCCTGGATGTTTCACAATACTGATGGTGCTTGAACTGTTTTTATTTCTCAAGCTATCTCAGGTCTAGTGAAAATTTACAGTCTTAATTGCAAAAACACTTTCATCTACAAGAAAATTAGCCCACATCTTGTAATTTTAAAAAGTGAACTGGATGGCTAAAATAAGATAGCTAAGATTACAAAAAGAAGCTGAGTCACCTCTATTTCTGATTATATATCTGGATTAGGGTCTGTATGAGTTTAGATCATGTACAAGATGGCTTTTGTCACAGGTTGTGTCCTGTTGCAATCCTGTTGTTTGAGTGTGGTGGGTTAGAAACACTTGTCATGAAACCACTCCAATTGGCCCAGTATTCAAGGGCAGGTTAGAGCTGTTGGACAACTGACCAGGGACCTGTCACTCTAGTCCAGTTGACTCTCCCAGCTTTTCAGATGAGGAAATCAGACACCTTTGCCCTTCTGTACACTATGTCCATGTGCCTTAGATCTTATACTGGGAGAAAGGTGCCACAGAAATCTTTGTGTATGATGGCATATAGGCTTATGCATGCATTTGTCATGGCAGGGCCAGGGAGCGTGGGTTAAACAAGTCAAGTCCAAAGCCAGTCCGATTTTCAGCCAAGTAGTTCAAGCAGCACAGGTTAAACAAGTCAAAAACAGTTCACAAAGCCAGCGTCAAACATACCATACGTCATAGTCCATAAATCAAACGAAGCCAGAGTATCGCAGAGCCGAATTCAGGGTCAAACAATGCGAGTGTCAAGGAGCCGAAGTTCAGAAGCCGAGTAGCAAACCATCAAGGTTTCAAGGAGTCCGGAGCAGGATTGCACAGAGCGTCTGGTCCTGTCAACTGAAGTTGCCAGTACGAATTGCTGCAAGCAGCAGGTTTGTTGATATAGCGTGCTGGCTCATTAACTTGTTATCTCTTGCTGAGCAAGGTCATGCTGCTGTTAAAACTCAGGGCTGAATGAGCGTCTTCCACGCATGTGTGTTGCGTCTCTCATTCAGCTCCTGTCTTCTTTGACTCCTGAGCCGGTTCACAGGTGGAGTCGGGTGGTGAATTGTTTGAGTTAAGCAGAGCCTGATCCGGCGCAGGTGTCTCTTGGGAGGCTCTATCCTCCTCAAGACTTATAGTGTCTTCTGTTAAAGGAGCCAGTTCCTGGCTGTAAGGCTCTGCTTCTGTGGTTCCATCAGGGGCTTGTGGTGCCAAGTCCACATGTTCCTGGCTGTCAGGTGCTACATCAGGGGCAGGCATGACAGCATTAAGTGAACAACTGCTCAGGTATCTATGCTGGCTACTTCTCTGATGTTAGCTTTTCAGATAACATGTATAAATACGATTGTTCCTAGGATTCTGTAGTCATGTCTTTTCTTTCTGCTTTGTTCATGTAGGAATAGCCAGCATTGATCAAGTACTTAATGTTCTTCTTACTACAGCCATGTTTGTTGGGGGCTGTGTAGCATTCATTTTGGATAACACGATTCCAGGTTAGTCATGCAATATGCCTCTTCCCAACTCCTCTTTTCTGTGTGCCTCAAATATATTTTTATGCTTGGCAGGAAATCCAAATCTCTTCTTGCCTCCCCCAACCCAAAACATAAAATACGTTAATGGTCCAGGAAGCTCTTTTACACAACTTCACTGAAATGAATGGGAATAGGGTACCCTTGAGCGGCTTCTGTTCATTTCATTGGGTTGGCACCCTAGAATCTCTCAGTAGATTGTGCCCTCCCTTTTCCTGCCTCTAATCGAGCCAAACAGCTCTCCTGCTTGGGTGCTTGCCTTCTAGAAAGGCTGCTCTTGCTTGAAGATGAGGCAAATGTGCCTGAAACCTACTTCCCTTGAAAAAATTAAAATGTTTCACACTTTGCATAAAGAATACAAACCTTCCACCCGGTTAAATGGGCCTTACTCCTCAATTTATCTTCATGGTTGTAGCTCTAGAAAGCAGCGTATGGAAGGGCCATTTCATAAGCTAAAGCCAGCATTTCATGGTTCGTTCCTTTTCCTTTCCTCACAAAGCACAGAAAGGCAAATGATGGAGCCACCAAATCAAGGAGGGCTTTGAGTAGCCTGTTCAGGTTATGCTGGTAGACATATGCTTGACCCTAAGTGGACAAGCCAGTTGCTTTCCTTGTACAGAGAAGTTAGCTTTTTATGTCTCTCAAGTATAATTCTAGAAGCTGTTCTTTTCTTCCTTCCTTCCAAAATTCAGGAAGCCCTGAGGAAAGAGGAATCCGAAAGTGGAAAAAAGGAACAGGCAAAGGCAGCAAATCTGTCGATGGAATGGAAACCTACGACTTGCCTTTTGGCATGGAAGTGATCAAGAAATACAAATGTTTCCGTTTCTTGCCCATCAGTCCCACCTTCATTGGCTACACATGGAAAGGTTTCAGGAAAGGAACCCAGGAAGAGGACTCGGAGGCTACTGTATAGCCCCTGCTGAAAATGTCTCCCTTCCATTTTTGCTATAGTAACAGACAGATTGGCAGTTACTTGCTGATTTTTATTTTATTTTGTATATCTGCGTTTTAAATTCTGGAACCAGAGCCGAGACAGATTCTAAAAATAGCTTTCCTATTGTGGGCGGTGATAGCTATCTATAATGTCTCTCTTTAGTTAACACGATGCTTGGTTTTGTTTTTAAAACTTTGTTAAAATAGCTTGCCTTAATTTTGGCACAGCTGCTCTTCTACTGGGAACTGTAAATCCAGCTCCAAAACTGGTGAATAGCATTTCCATAAATGCCGCACTGAGATATTGCTTTATCTTTTCCATTTGCACCAGATACATTCCATTTCTTTATCCCTCACGAGCATGCAGTCAGTTTTTTATACTCTGGCAAATTATAGCAGAGCGTATTGTAGTGGGCAGTACTTTTAAAGTTTTTCCAGCAATAGGCATGGAATTGCTGTACTGACAACTGGTGCCCTTTAGCACATGGTTTCTTTGCATAAGAGCAATATCCTGGAGCTCTTTGCCAGACTGACTATTTCTTAGCACAGCAATTGCTGAATATAGCTCCTTGTCTTGAGCTGTCATTCAGTTGCCACATCCCTTATCTGACAGTAGAAACACCCAAGCACTTCATGTATACTGGCAACCCAGGCCTTATATAACACAATAGCTATTAAGCACCTCGAGTCACTAGTTCTCAATAGAATAATGCAGATAGAATGTTCATCTTGTGTCCAGATTTTTTTGCTAATTTGTTTTTAGACTGTTGGAGGCTAAACAGTTTTGCCAGTCTCAAAAGCAGCCTACAGTTGACATTGTCTTTTTTGTGTTTCTTCTTTTCTGAGCTGAACTGAACACAGGACCCTTTTGAATAACAGATGAGACGTTATGTATGGCATCTCTGCCCACTGGGTGGTTTAACGGGTATTGGGGGCCCGCTGCGGGTGCCATTTGATTTTATTTTCCTGTACTAGTCTTGGCTCTGATATTACATGGCTGTTAATGCTCATCATGCATTCATAATTATAAACAAGTTATTCCAGTTTAATGTTCTTAATATTGCAAGTTAGTTTTTAGACATCAATGTTTTGTCTGTATGTGTGGCTTCTCTCTCCCCCCCCCCCCAATTGTGGCCCAAAAAGCATTTTTTTTTTAAGCTGTGGAAAGATTTGTCAGGGAGGCATTAGGGTAAGTGTTAACTCAAGGCCAGTATGCTCTGAGGTGCTTGCTTTGTTGTATATTTTGTTTTCGAAGCAAATACTGTAAATTTTGGTCAGTTTCTCAAACTTAGCTACTAAAAAAGAGCAAAACAGCCTTTATTTTATCTCTGGGTTGGGGAAAGGCAGCAAAGAGCCTCGATGTATCAGTATTGAAAGGTGCAGAATGGAAATGAAGCAGTCAATGGTTTGTATGTCAGCATGTTCCCTACCATTTCTGCAGCAATTTTTGTTTTGTTTGGATCCAGATTAGTTCCACATTCTGATCTCTCTTCAACTAACTTTCAGTAGTATGCTGTCTTGGAATCAAATGACAATAAGCCCAGCAAAAAAGGTTAAATTAGGGCTGGTACAGTCTTTTGGAGGTACTCCTGCAACATTGGGAACTACTTGTAAGTTTTGGTTGACAATGCTACAGCAATGATTCTGTGCACACTTACATAAAAATATGTTCCATTGTGTACAGTGGGACATGCTTCTATGTAAATATATTTAGGGCAGGCCTGCTCTTTTCCACCCTGTATTTTAAGTGCAACCAAAGAAATGGGGGAGGACAGCCACCTTGGTTGAACAGTGGTTATATAATCATGTCAGATGCCAAAGTCCATCCTTCTTTTCTTCTCTCTCTCTCACACATGCACATTGGCAGAAATTACCTTATGCATGTTTTGATCATAGCTGGCCTCTCTTTTCTCTCCTCCGCCTGCTCCACTGTTTCTTTCTTCTCTCTTTTCTTCTCTTTTGCCTAAAGAACCAGTTGTTTCTTAATGCAGAATCAAAATGTCACTGAATGTGACTTGCTGCAGGGTTTGTTCAGGCGCAAGTCCCCAAGAACTTGGACAAGAATAAGTCCTCAGTGGGTTACGTCCAGTATTGTTAAATGAGCAATGTGGAGGCCTAGGCAGGACCAATGTGTTTCAAGCACCTTAATATTGTGTTATTGTCCATCTCCTTGCTTGACTGTATTTATTGCAAAAACTCTCTTTGGATGAAATGCAACCAACAGCCGGTTCGTATACTGCACAGAAGCGACGGGCATTTCTTGTCTCGCTTCAGCTGTGATGTGTGCTCAGGTATAAAGTCATGTTTTAGGGGGTTCTCCAGCCTTCCTGGATGAAGGTTTTAAAAGTGCAAATCATGTAAAAACGTTTTCAAGTCAGACCCCATTTTTTCTGAGACTCTCAACTAACTTGAAAGGCTTGCAGTGACTGTATTAACTGCACCAAACTGGCAGTATGCAGCAGAGGCAAACCAGTTTGCCAGAAGGTTTGCATTGCTTCCAAACAGTATCTGGTTTTACAAATCGTTTCTGCAGGGAAAATCCCAGAGTTGTGGGAAGATGGACTTGCTTTGATTTAGAGACAAAGTGATGAAAGCCAAGTCCTCCTATCTTGCAAAAGCAACCACAAGAGGGTGCTGCAAACCCTGACTGCAACTTAGGAAAGGGTTTAATGGCATGGATACTTGATCTTAGGGGGCTATTGTGAGAGCACTCAAAATGTTAGATATTTCTAAAGCAGAGATAAAAACAGAGGAAATTGATGCACACCCTTATTTTGTCTTGTGAAAAAGGGATTTTTTTCTCCTCCCTATGAAGAAGTCGTTAATCAAAGACTGTAACTGTGTGTGATGCTCAGAGCTGGCTGTAGCTTGAAGCGAAGTCTCCTCAGGGAGCAGCTCTTGGGTGGCCAAATAACAGATGAGAGCGCTAATGGGGCTCAAGCTCAGGGGAATTCTCCTGCACAAACACCATTGAAATGAAAGAACACAGCTCCCATTCATTTCAAGAGAGCTAATCCACAGGAGAACGTCATCCCAATATCTTGTGCCCATGTTACTTGGGAAGGGGGTGTCATCATTTGGTGTATGTGTATCAGGCACCAGAATGTCTAGGCGTGCTCTGCCACTTGCATTTGTACAGAGAGAATTCTGGAACCTTCTTTCTCTGCAAAGGTCTGTTCTGGTGTTTGGAGGTTAAATGGCGTGTGAACCTTGGCTGGTGATTCCTGGGCTTTAAATGTTGATCACTCTGAATGGAACTAACATAATAGCTGGATGCTTACATGTATCCTATTGTTATATGTAGCTGGAAGAGAGTAAAAAAAAGTTGTGAGTGCTTTCAGTTATGTCTTTGCATGTTAGCTGCCTGGCTTTTACTATCAGCTAAATTAAACCAGTCTAGAGAGGATGCCTAGTGGAAGGGCTGGGGAAAAAGCACTGACAAATTTCCATTAAAAAAAGCAAATATCCATGACAAAATATAACTGCTTTGTCGTGTCAACGATGTATAAACAGTATATTCAAACTTAAACCAATTTGGGTTCTTTTGTATGTAAACTGTAAAATTGTGTTAATATTTTGGTTAAATTAAGTACTCTGACAAAGATCTTTGAATGTGTCTTATAAAATGATGCCTCTTGAATTTATATTTCATTGCTAATTTTATCAGTGGTTGACAAAATGTATTATTCAAATTGGACTAAGCTGCATCAGGGATGGCATTTTTAAATTTACACAGTCAATTTGTTTTACACCGTTTAATACTAACTTTCAATATGGCAACTTTGTACATGAATATTTCAGTATTTTATTTCCATAGACTTTTAAAAAAAACAACCAACCAACCAGTAACATTTCCTCCCAGGATAATTGTCACAGGATTCCTGGGTGGGAGTGATATGATTGTCATGACAATGTCATGTGGTGATAGAATTTCTTCATTGACGAATTCCTAGCAATTGTGTATACTTTATTTACCCATGCTTATCTTAGTAACTGAAAATAGAAGGAGCTCTTGATCATCTCCTTACTTAAAACATACGGTACTGGCAATGGAGCTTTCAGTAGCTGCAAAAGATAGTCGAGAATGGAGCTGGCTCAGCTTACAAGACAAGGCGTGCAGCCTCCTTGTTTGGTGGATTTGGGTTCTGGCCACCAGGAAGGCGACAATGTGGGAGACAGGTTCTTACCCATGGGGTACAATCCATGGTGAAGTTCTCTAGCACGAGCCTCGCAAACATTAACTGTAGTGCTTTTGTGCAGCCCCCCATCTGTTTCAACTGAAGAGAACTTCCCTGTAGATTGCATCCCAGCATAATTGATGTGTGTGTGTGGAAGAGGGGATTTGGCTTTAGGCGCCGTAACACCTTGGGCCAGCTCTGATTGAGAACCAGTTATGCTGCAAGAGATGTTAATTAAAGGCGAGATTCAGCAGTCAGACCAAAACGTATCAGCTTCTTACTGCTGAAATAAACTAGACTGTGAATTTATGCCATCTGCGAAGTGCCAGCCTCCAGTGGTGTAATTTTAGGCTGCTCCCATAACAGCTGAATGATGGAGAATCTCTGACCCACAAGCCTGCAACCCTCTCCCCTCAGCCTTTGTTTCCATCTCACTTTTACCTCCACACCTATCATTATAGTGACATAGGGTTACCAGGCATAGGGCTTGGTGAGGTGTGAGTGGGGGAGAGCACAGTGATAGGAAAGGCATGGCATTAGAAGCTCGGGTTATGCCTTTTGTTCACTTGCTGCTGTACACTGTTTTTTGATAGTAGTTTGCTCCAAGAAGGGAGTGGGTGAATACAGGAAGATGCGAGGGGGCTGGTCTTCCCTGCTGGAAGAGGAGTGACACAGCTCACTTGCAGGCATGTGTCAGAATGCTTGAGAGGCTCTGTTTGTACATAAGATTTGCTTTTAAACCCACTGGCCAGTTTAAAATCTGGTTCTTGGCTCCCCAGAGGGCCCCTCCACCCTTTCCTTAGATGTAAGGTCAGACCCCCTTCACAATTGACTCTCACATCTGTTGAAGCTGTGTGTCCCAGTTGGAGCAAAGAACACATGCAAAATTTTCTGATTAGAAGTACTGTGACTAGGGATGTGTGCTTGGTATAAACCGAGCCGAAAAAATACCCAATAAATACCTTATTGGTATTTATCAGGTATTTTTTTAGCCAATCACTGAGGGGGCTAGTGATTTGGCTATCTGAAAATGGCCAACCTGAAAAATCCTGGAAATATTCAGGATTTTCCAGGACTACCAGATAGCCACAGTTACAGACCATTTAAAGGACTCTCAGTCCCTTTAAATGCCTTCAGGGTTGAACTCTCAGGCACTTAAAGGGACTGCAGTTCCTTTAAATGCCTTTGGAGTCTGCCGTGACTTGGAGAAGGCACTTAAAGGGACTGCAGCCATTTAAACGCCTTTTTACTCTCTACTGGAAACAATGGAGGATGGGGGCACTTTCTTCTGGGGCCCATAGAATTGGACCCCTTGGTCCAATCTTTTTGAAACTTGGGAGGGGGGAGAGTTGAGAAGAGGCATCATCAGCTATGCTGCAAATTTGGTACCTCTGCCTCAATTAACAGCCCCCCTCCAGAGCCTCAGATACCCCCAGATCAATTTACTATAATGACCCCCATAGGGTATAATAGAGCTGAAAAAATTCGGCAATCCTGAATATTTCCCGAAGCCCAATACCATAAGGATACTGAGATTCGGTAATATTGGGAAATTTTTTTGGTTCAATATACTTGAACCTGAAAAATACAATCTTTTTGGTGTTTGTGTACACACCCCTAGTTGAGACTCAGCAGGGAGGCACTCTTTGGTGGTAAACTCTTAGCATGGGAAAGCGGCCCTTTGCCACTGGATGTTCACTTGCATTCCAAAGCATCTCAATATAGATGACAGACCAGCACAAAAAATAAAAGCTTTTTTCTTTTTTTTCTTCAGTGGCCTTCTTGAACTAAAACATTCAGTCATTAATTACCAGGAGGAAGTGGCATGGGGGACCAAGTCCCTGCAGAAAATATATACTTGTAGGTTTTGTGTCTTCGCATGGTGCATGCATATAAAGCTTCTCACTCAAACATTTCTTAACAGGCTGGACAGAGGACAGCAAATATGCTGGGGCTTCACCTTTTGCAGTGCTAGATCCTTTGTCATTTGTGCCATGAGGAGGCCACGTATCAGCCAGTATTTAGCTTCTGTCCATTGTTTGGTCTCTCTCTTTCTACCATAGTAGTGCTGGGCTGCTTTAAGTATTGAGAATTCATCTCTGGCAACATCTAAAACATTCCTGTCTGGTTATGATTTTATTGTGGCTGTGATTAGTCATCAGTACATATTTGATAGCAGAGAATTGCCTTGTGTTATTGTTTGGCATCTTTCCAAATAAATCATCTTGCCAATCCGAACTATACTGTACTTTTTGTTTTGGCCTCTTCATAACAACTTTTGATGTAACAAACTTGACTGTTTTTAGACAGTAGGGATAATTTCTTTCCCCATGAGTTTTGTGAACGACTTTGACTACACAGTCTCATGTTACATACCAAGCTGGGTTTTTACTTTGAGATGTGTAATTCTTTTCTTGAGATTTTTATGAATTTTTTTGGTTTTTTTTTCTAACATTGCTTTATTAAACGTTGAAATATTTAAAAAATATGTTAATATTTGGACCAGATGTTGTGAATAATAGTAGATAAAAGCTATTTTATTCTGTATTTTTAAAAGCTGTTCAGTATAAATAAAAGCTGACATAGATGCAACTTTGCAACTGGATTGCACCGCTCGTTTTTCCCCCCCAAAAAAGTTGTGATGCTGGTAACTGGGAATGTGCATATGTGGTCTTTGATGCTGTATATCACTGGCACTTAGTAGTACCTCAAAAACTACAAAACCTATTTTCCTGTCTTTCATAATAATACACACAAAACCACCACCAATAGAACGTGATATTAAAATACAGTTGCCGCACGCATGAAATACATAAGAGTCAGCATTAAAACTTAGCTTTGCCAGCTCACTTCTGGAATATAAAGGTTCTCAGTAGTCTTCTCTAAGATCGAAGAACATCCTGTGAGAATTTTCCTTTGGGTACCACCTTAGAGAAAGCTGTGCTCCTTGGAACGTCTCATCTAACTTCAGGTGCCTTTCACATTTGGAACATTTGGAACAGCCTCTTGCAAAATAACTGAAGTATGCAGGATTATGAAGGGGAAGAGGCATCAGAAGAGGTCCTGGGACTATATCAGGGCTGCTGAAATGTAGAAATATGTTTTTAAATCCCAAAAATTTTAAAAAAGTTTCATTGTATTTTAAAGACCTCATTTGGTGTGGGGTCATGGTTCAGTGGAGAGCATCTGTTTTGAAAACAGAAGTTGCCTGGTTTAGTCCCTGGCATCTCTCAGTTCAAGCGGCAGGTAAGGTGAAAGTTCTGTAGTTCCACTTAAGACTACTCCCATCTAACACAGCACCAGCCAAATCCAGTATGTGTCTGAGCTGCAGATAGAAACTCACATGATGGAACGCTCCTGCATATAAAAGTAAAGTTCTCCACTTAAAAACATCAGGAAGAAGAACAGCCTTCTCAATGACGTGCTTTTCTATGTGAAGGGAAATGTAGTGGAAGAGGCCCCTGCATCCCTGAGAACTAGGCCTGAGGGTCTGACTTGAACACAAATCCATGTGTCATCAGCGTTATATTTGCAACAGCTCGTTTGGTCATTTGAAGGTTTAGGAAGTCCATACTCTGAAACCTGAATAATGAAAGTTTGCATCTGTTTTTGAATCTGTAAAATATACCATCTCTGTTGTCTATGGATAATCCTAAAAATAATCTACATGATTTCTGGTGTATATTACATTAATCTGGATTGGAAGTTCTGCTGCTGGGATGTTTTTGCCTTGTTCTGAAAGGAGAACACACCTTGCCAAGAGCATGCATTAAAAAAAAATCCAAGACACTTTTTGCTCAACTTTTGTTTCAGTTCTTGTACTCCCCCCAAAAAATTCTTTTTCTTCCTTTTGATACAAGGACACAAAATACATTTGTCTACTTATTCATTTGTCTACTTATCATGCATTTCTTGTTTCATGCTTGCAAGAAGATCACATGGCACATTGGTATTATCCACCTTTGCAAACTGTAAAGCTGAGGGGCTTGCCTTAGGCCTGCTGGTTTGTTCATGATGACTCAGACAAAAGCAAGATTTGGACATTTTGTAGTTTGCACTGATAACCAGTCTCTTTAGAAATACCTGCCAAATGCAGTACCTTGGACAGCTACATGAGAAGCCAGAAACTCGGGCTGATTATTTTTGTTAACCCCTTCAGTGTCTATTAGCACCAAACCCACATCAATTGCTGATTTGTGATGCAGAAGATTTGCTCAAGCCCCACTCTAGATTTGGAGATTTCCAGCCTGAGCTCTTTCTAACAAGGTAACTCTTTTAGGGCATATCACCATAGCTCATCACTTCATAGCTAAACATGTCCATGCAGTACATCTGACCTCTGCAGTTTACAGGTTTAGGGCTTTAGATACAGTTCCCCCACCTCATGCTCAGCCATAAGGCTGCAAACAAGTGATGTGTCTTGAGAAAATGCAGTGTCCAACGTGCACAGCTGCACTGCAGAAATATCAAGCCCTTTAGGCAAGAGTGGCAACTGATCCTGATCTTTATAGCTTTATTTTCTAATAGATGATTAAAGCTTTAATAACTGCATCTGAAAAAGAAGGTTTGTGGTCAGCTGGGGAGTGGCCCTATATCTGCCTATAATCAGTACACACATTTTCTTCCCAATCTTATCTCCCCCCTTACTGCCACCCACCACCAGTGTTCCCTCTAAGCTGAGTTAGTGTGAGCTAGCTCAGTTTTTTAACCTCCAGCTCACACATTTTTGTTCTAGCTCAGGAAGGATGGCTCCAGAGCAAACTAGTTTATGTTGTAGCCAAATCACTCGCTCACAACTTTAATGCCAGGAGCTCACAAAGTAGATTTTTTGCTCACAAGACTCCACAGCTTAGAGGGAACATTGCCCACCACTCACCAGTCAGCCTCTCCACCCATGCCCAATGGAGGTCTCTGTCATTTTGCATTCTTAGTGAGCCCCTTATCCACACTTTAAAATGCATTTAAGACAAATGCTTGTACTGTCTGTTCATGACCTATAAGGTTGGGTCTTAAAGGGGGCTGATTCTGTAAAGCCGCAAGTCAACAGGTTCTGTTCCAAGTTCTAATCAATCTCAACTCTTGATTGGAAGGGACTTTGCACTGGAAACAGCTAGACACTTCCTGGTTAATGACTGGTGGGGACCAGCTGAATAGTGATGGGAAAGAGCTTGTGGCTCAGTGGTAGAGGATCTGCTTGGTATGTGGAGGTTGCTGGTTCAGTCTCTGGCATCTCCAGCTAAAAGGATCAGGTGGTAGATGATAGCTGCTGGAGAGACGCTGCCAGTCTGAGTAGAAAATACTGGACTTTGGTTCACTGTAAGGCAGCTTCATGTGTTCAAATTTCAGAGCTGCTCACAGGAAAAAACTAGCATCACACAAAACTGAGATTTCCAATATTCAGTTTGACCTGGGACACACAGTGGCTCTCTCTGTCTCCCACCTGAAATCCTTTGCCTTGGAAAATAAAGCAGTTCAGTTTTATTATGATGGTTTTGTTAGGAATGCCATCCAACCAGATAGTTCCCCAAAGCCAATCTATTGGTTCTCAGAGGCCATCAGCTCATTTTCTGGCTAGTGCTCTAAAGGGGTCAGGAAGTTAGGTGACTGCAGGTGCTGCTAGCTGTATGAACTCCCATTCTTCAAAAAGAGAGAAGCCAATTCTATCCCCTTCCTCTGTTCTCACATTGCTAGATGGGCACAAGAAAGGTTTGCTTTCTGTCCTTAAAAAGGGACTTGTAAACTCCCTGGAGTACCCTCAGCAACACCCAGTGGTCTTGGACCCAGTCTGAGAAATGCTTGGCTAGCCTCTTGTGGGGGTGGTGTGAGGTAGCAGATTTGCTGACAATAGGAGTGTCTGCTTGCAGGGTGCTTTCTATATTTGCCAATAACATAATTATTAGAGCCACCATAAGTCTCCAGTTCTGTCCTGTCCACAAAATCCAGGAACTTCTCAGCTTCCCTCTCCCCAGCTCCAGCTTATGAATAAATTCTTAGGTTTCATGTATGCTGCAGTTTTGTGAGAGCTGTGTCTTTTCTGAAGTCTGAAGTCTGGCATGCAAGGTCTCTCTCCCTTAAAAAAAACAACCCCTTCTTTTTCTCATGTGCAATCCATCCCTTTATCCAGAAAGGCCTGCACATTGTTTTCTATAGGCTTTCATGGCTGCTTATTTCAGACAAAGAGGGACCTTGCACTGTCAGGAAGCTACTCCTAACAGTCAGGTCTTGTTGAAGCCATTCCTCTTCTTGGCTGGTAAACAGAAGAGATACTGGGGGCCCATCTAGATCCTCAGTTTCACAGGGTTTGGCATGAGTCCAGACCCTCCCACATCTACCTGGGGCAATGCACTCCTCCTATCCCATTGATGGGCCCGGTCAGGCCCCTCATAGGACATCTACATTTTGCTGTGGAGGAAAGAGGTAAGCTGGTTGATATCTCCCACATGCATACACACAGCCCTTCTCACATATCTGTTTGGCAAGTTTGATCTTCGGCGTTAGGACATCAGGTTGAGACAGGGGAAGAGGCAGAAGTGTCCTGGCTGAGGGCAAACAGTATTAGCAAAGCCCCTCCTTGCCTTGTTGCTTTCATGTCTTTATCGGAGCTGGGCTGATTGGCAGCCCTATAAGCTGAATCAATTTCTGAAATCCCTTTGGTTCCAGATTCAAGTCCAGCCACACTGGACTAAACAAACACACAGTGTGCTTCCTCTCTGCCTTTGGATCCTGAAAGGATGCTGTGAGTCGTGATGGCCAAACCAAAGCCTTGGTGCAGGTCCTGGATATGTGACACCTGCACAGGCTGCACACCTGTTACACAACTCCAAGGTGTGTCCTCCTGGGTGGGGTTGGCTCTGTGGAGAGGATTCTCAGTTAACATTATGCCTTTAATAATTTCTTCTGTGTGGACGTTTGGCTTGCTCTTTTACTTGCACTTGGCTGCCAGGGCCCTAAATAATGCAAAGAATGAGCTAAGTTATAGATATGTAACTGATTAGGTTCAGCTTGCAGAAGCCACAATAATTTAGCTGTATCTTTTGTTAATCCTTGGAGTGGCAGTGCTGGAAGAGACACGCTCAAATAGAGCTATGTATTATGAATGTTTCATATTATACTTTTTCACAAATCAGAAAACAGCCCTTTGTGGAGAAAAAGAAAAGCTGAATTTTAGCCCCCGGTAACTGGATACCTGTTATTGATAGCAGTCAGCATATTAATGATAGCGAATACTTTGCACCAACTCAGCTGAAGGGCACCACACTGTAGGTGAGGAAACTTGAGGTGCAAGGTTACATCTAGCCAGAGACTCCAGAAGGCAACCAGTCTATGATCTCCAGCCTGTTCTGTGGAGCCAAGGAAACTGATGTGTTCTGGATCACTTGTGCTCCCGCAGGCTCACATGAATAGACTGACCATCTGGACCTATCCATGTGGAATTGTTCAGCCACCCTCTGTTAGGTGCTTTAGTATATACAGCCAGGAAGCTCTGGAGGAAGCAGCTATAGCATTTTAACATTGTGTATATGTCTTGTTCCATGCGCCTCGGTGTTTAGTCATGCCAGCCCCATGACCACGCAGAAGTCTTTGGACAGCGCTGGCTCTTCGGCTTGGAAACGGAGATGAGCACCACCCCCTAGAGTTGGATTTGACTGACTTTCGAGCAAGAGAAACCTTTATCTTTACCTTTATATGTCTTGTATTCTGAGTGAAACGAGGCTTTTATTTGAAGTGTTCTCAATATACAAAGCGCTCCTCCCTCCTCTCCATTTTTCCCACCAAAATGGTAACCTGAAGAGGAGGGGAGAGCACCCACGTCCACAGTCCTTCAGTTGTTACAGAGGAGCACAAGCCTGAAAATAAGACCTCACACCACAGGGCAGGTGGGAAAGATGTGTGACTGGCTGCACAGAGGATCGCTTGATGAACGACTCTCACAGGTAAGCGCAACTCTGTTTTGCAGTGGTAGGCACACAGCGACCCCTATCTAGCCATCCTGTTTCCAGTACAAAATGTAGCTTTTAGTACCAAAGTAGGATGTGGAGAAAGAGAAAACAAGGAGATAACGCTGTAACTAATTGTGAACCAACAATTAATATAACCCACTGCCTTCTGACAAGGGACTTCCTGCTTCATACAGTTGTCTCTTGGCCACAATGCTATATCATCTTCTTCCCAGTTAGACTGGGGATGGGCATAAGAACATAAGAAGGGCCCCGCTGGATCAGACCAGTGGTCTATCTAGTCCAACGTCCTGGCTCACACAGTGACCAACCAGTTCCCCTGGAGGGCTGACACAACAAGGCATAGAAGCCAAGGCCTTCCCCTGATGTTGGCTTCTGGCTCTGGGATTCAGAGACCTAGTACCTCTGAGTGTGGAAATTCCCTGTAGTCACCATGGTCAGTAGCCACTGGTGGATCTTCCCTCCATGAATCTGCCTAATAGCCTTTTAAAGCTTTCTACGACTTCAACCATCACTACATCCCACGGCTGCAAATTCCACATGGCCTCAAACTGAACTGGGGTCTCTGAGGCTGTGATTATTATTTTTTTAAATGAACCACAAAGTTACAGTAAACACAAATCATAATATTCATGATATTTCTACAGAGTTTGCCTCAATACAATTAACAACCTGTTGCTAAATGGACCACAAGCCCCATCATGATCCACAACAGGGCTACCAACCCCCAGGTGGTGGCTGGAGATCTTCCACTCTTGCAGTTGATCTCCAGGAAACAGAGATCCGTTCATCCGGAGAAAATGGCCGCTTTGGAAGGTGGACTCTGTGGCATTTTACCCCACTGAAGCCCCTCCTCAGGCTCCTCCCTTCAAATCTCCAGGTATTTCCCAGCCCTGAGCTGGCAACCCTAATCCATAATCTGTCATGGAAGTTCACAAAACAACCTCTGGCCCAGCAGTCTTTCAGCCTGCCCTTCCTCACAAGGTTGTTGTTCTGAGGATTAAGTGGAAAATGGGGAAACAGTAATCTCACCCAGCAAGCTTCCCTGGCAGACTGGGGATTCAAACCTTGCTCTCCCATACCCTAGTCCCACACTCTAACCACTACATCACATTGGCTCTTGTTTCTTTTGGAGTCCATACATTGTCATTAATTCTGGACTATGTTGTTTTTGTTGCTGCAATGGGTGATTCTTTTGCTTCTTTTATGCCAGGCATACACCACGTGTGCCAGTTCCCCTCCATTGATAAATGTAACTAATGTGCAAAATAACACAGAAAAAAGGTTTTCATTTTCATGGGCAAAGAAAAAAGAGATCCTAAAATAAAGTTTAGCGCATGTGCTTTTTAAAATGGAGAGGCAAAACTGAAACCAGGATATGCCAGTTGGACCAGCAAGCATGGGAAATGTTGTTTCATCCCTACAGTTGAAACTGGCTTGAGACAGTTCATAAAGGCCCCTACCACACTGGGGGGGGGGAAGTGCGGCCGCACCAAAAGAGACACGTGGCGGTGGGATCACACAGATCCTGAGCCGCCGTGCAGTTGCTCCCCGGCACGATCAGATACCGGGGAGGAAGCCACCGACGAGAGATTGAGGCAGCTGGCTGTGCATGTGTGCACATGTGCAGGTCGGCCAGGAGCCTCAAATGCTCCTGACGACGGACGCACCGGCGATCCCCCAGCTGTGCTTGCTGTGGTGTTTCCGGTAAGTCCTGCTCTTTAGCAGGTTCTTTTTGTATGCGCATTTTTGGACTGAAGGGCTGGATCAGGGACGGGTGCGCGCCGCTTCCCAGATGTTGCGGTGGGATTGCGCCCGTTTGCTGTGCCCCTGATCCATCCCTCTTCCGGCCCTAAACCTCCCGTGTGACCGGGGCCAAAGTAAAACAATAAAACAACATAAAATATTACTGATGAAACACTCCCCAGGCTAGAAGCAACCATAAAAACAGTTTGAAAAGATAGAGCCCTTCCATTAAAAGCCTGGGTGAAAGGAAATGTTTTGGCCTGGTGCCTGGAGAAGGGTAAGGCAGGTGCCAAGTGAACCTTACAGGGATAGCGTATCTCAAACGTGAGGTGCCACCACTGAAAAAACCCTGTTCCTGGCTGCCACCTGCCTCTCTTCTTATTTATGTATTAAAACATTTGTATCTCACCTTTCCTTGCAACTAAAGGCAGCAACCCTGTCACCGTTAAATCATTCAGATTTAAAACCAGTTTAAAACTCCTTCTCCCCAGTTTTGCCTGTAGTTTAGACTTCATTACAAGCCTTGGCAAACAAGCCTTGTAGTGTCTGCTGAAGATCTCCAAGGAGGCTCACCTCTTCAGAGAGCCCCTTTCACAGAGCAGGAGCTGTAGTGGGAAAGGAAAGGGCTCTGGGTGATGCCAGGCAGGGTACCTTGGGTGGGGGACCAGCCAGCAGGTGGCAGCCTGAACACCGCAGTTGGCACATATGCACATTTGGGGAGGAGATGGTCTTTTAGGCTGAGGTGGTCTTTTAGGCCTAGGCTGTGAAGGGTTTTAAAGGTCGTGACGTAACCAGAACCCTGAATTGAACTCAGAAATAAAATGGCAGCCAATGCAGCTGCTTTAAAGTGGGCGAGTTGCATTCCCACAGGCTGGCTCCTGAGAATGGCTGGGGAGCCACATTCTGAACTGGCTTCACTTTCTGGGTTGACTTCAAGGGCAGCCCAACACAGACTGCGTTACAGTAATCCAACCACAAGGAGGGGCGGTGCGACGGAATGGAGAGGGGATCTTAACGGGTTAGGGCTGCTCTGTGCGCACAAGTATTCTTTCCATGCCATTATCATTTCTGGGCACACAGATAAGGGAGGGTTTTGGAAACAAGACCTTCCAGACCTATTTGAGCAGAGGTCACACGGAGCGAGCACTG
The DNA here is from genome assembly GCF_001447785.1 of Gekko japonicus. Taxonomy (NCBI): domain Eukaryota; kingdom Metazoa; phylum Chordata; class Lepidosauria; order Squamata; family Gekkonidae; genus Gekko; species Gekko japonicus. Next base: position 720,027 of record NW_015172553.1, on the reverse strand, counting down.
AGTGGCCCGACAAGCCAAAAAGCGGCTCCTCCATAGCACCTTCTTCCCCTGCCCTCTCTGCCTCCAGTCCAAACCCCCCCCCCATACCGGCGACCCCCTCTCCCCCTCCTTCCCCGCCGGGGCTTTAATCCCACTCCAACCTCAGCGCGGATCTCGCAGCATTGTCCGGCTGGATTTCCCAGCTCCTCCCCCTTCTGCCAGGGCCCTCCAATGACAGCGCGAGAAGCCGGCGGAGCCGCGCCGCGATTGGCGCTGCTGGGAGCATCACTCCGAGGGGAGGACGGGGAGAGCGAGCGAGAGAGAGATAGGCGGTGGCTCCGGCTCCTGCCTCCGTCTCGTCGCGCGTTGGATGGGCTCGGAGGTGTCCTGCAGGCGGCGCGGACTCAGCGCAGGATCGGGGCTCCGGCGGTGTGCCGCCCGCTCAGCTGCCCTGCACCTGCGCCTTCTCCGCGCAGCTACCGGTAAAGCTCGTTCTCTGGATTTTTGGCCAAGTGCCTCCTTGCACGCCCTTCGGGGGCTGCCCCCCCCCAGGAAGAGAGTTTGCCCCACAGAGCTGCACCCACGACCCCGTGTTGCAAAGGGCTTGGGGTTTGTTTTTTTTGGGGGGGGGGGGGTGGTTGGTGGCTGCTGAGCGGCGTCCCCGCGGGCAACGGAGCCGGGCTGGTGGGGAAGTCGCACCCCCCGGTTTGTCAAGCTGCTGCCTTAACTGGCCGCCTCGAAGGTGGCGAGGAAGGAAGCCAAGACTGAAAAGGAAGGGGATGGGGGGGGGGAGCAGAATGCCCCTCTGCCCGTGGGGAGGGAGCCGAGTGCCCCTCTGCCTTGCGTGAGTAAAACCTGGGAAGTATTTTGTTAAAAACAAAAGAAAACTTTTCCCCTGGTGTTGCCCTTTAAAAACTCCGTAGCGAGTATTCTCTGTTTAGTGGGGCGGAGACCCAGAAAAGCGTGCATAGGATTGCTACATTAGGAGACTCTTCTGGCTGTAGTTCGGCACGCTTATTGGAGAAGTGGGCCCGTTGAAATCAGGCGGCCTGGCTCCCGAGTGTGGGAGGGAGTGGGTTGCTGGTCTTACAGGTCAGGGAAGTCTTGCGGCCACGGGAAGGGAGGGGGGGGGGTGCGCTGCACGAGCACGTATTGAAATGAATAGGAGAGCTTTCCTAGTTTCCGAGGGGTGTGTCTGTGTGTAGGAAGACTTTCCTCTGGACTGTGACTCCCACCGTCCTAATGCTTAATCTTGATTACTGGGTGCTTCCTCTTGCCATGCTGAAGGGGGTGGGGAGAAAGCCCACTTCAAGATGCCTGGCTTCTCCCTTGACAGTGGTGGGAATACTGAACCTTAGGGAAGAGGGTCTGTCTTCCTCTAACCGTGTGACACGCAAACCCCATCACCTTTCCCCCTTCTGAGTCTTCCTATCCATCATTCTGAGGGACTGTAGTTAAACACACACACACACGTGCGTGTGCCACCTGGCAATTCATTGTCTCTTTCTGTCGCTGGGTGTCAGATACTTTGATCTGTAGAGGCTGGGGAAGTGGGGGTGGGGAGGAGGGCAGAAAGAGGAAGAAAGAGGGCTTCTGTGTTTGTTTGCTGAGTGAGATCTGCAAGCCCAGCAGTTGAGTAATTATGTCAGTTGCGGCTAGAGAAAGGTTAGATGGGCCAAGAGAGGAAGAGCTTGTAATTGCAGGCTCTTCTGGCGGTGCCGTGTGGGGGTTCGAGCACACAACGGACACATACCTGATTGGAAAAGAAGATTCCCCCTCATCTGAGCTGTCGGCTGATTGGTAGGTCTTAGACTGTATGCATAGACCAAAGGATAGCTTTCTCTGTGTTGCAGAAGAATCCTAGCTTGATACTCCCATCAGCCATTTCTGGCAATTTATTCACTTATATGGAGGAAATGAGAAGGTCGTGCTGGGGTGTTGCTTGGGTTGAGGGCTAAATGTGACCCAGGTGGCCCCAGTGTCTGGGGTGCAGAGCAGATATTGCCTTCTTTTGAGATTAGTGAAGGTTTGTGTTGTTCTGTAGACTTTAGACCTGGTTTCAGCATCAACACACATGAAGCTGCCTTCTGTTGAGTCAGAACATTGGTCTACCTTTATTTTTTATTATTATTAATTTAATTTATATCCCGCCCTCCCCGCGAGCCGGCTCAGGGCGGCTTACATAATTGGTCTGTAAATGACCATTCATTCACATAAAAACAGTTTAAAATTCAATTACAATAAAACAAGAATCTCGTAAAGTGCTAGTGCCGATACGTTAGATACATAAGACGGCATGCTGGAAATACCATACCGCCAGTCAGTATTGTCTACTCTGACTGATAGTGGCTCTCCAGGGCGATGGTATAGACTTCGCAGCTTCCAAGGGAGAAGCCAAACCAGAAAAAAGGTTTTTCACATAATCTGCTACCTGATCCTTTTAACTGGAGATACCGGGGAATGAACCTGGGACCCTCTGCACGCAAATCAGATGCTCAGTGCTTAAGTCATGGCCCCTCCTCGACCCCAGCATGATGCTGGGAAGGCAGAAGGACTTGCTTATACAGCTTTCCCTTTGCACAGTGTTGTGTTTTAACTGGATTGCTACCTGTGCCAAACAGCTACACATGCTTAGCTGGCACTCCAAGGATTGGTAGCTTGGGTGGCTATGTGTGTACACATGAACTAAGTATGCATGGCTGCTTTTCATGGATGTCAGCCCATTTTAAGTGCACCATTGGGCATGCACAAAGTCCAGTTGGATGAGTTCCTTTGTTTGCCAGCATCACCTTTAAATCTGGCCTTGCTGCACTGAGAAGGGAGCCATTCCCCAGGTTGAATAGCGTCATCTCCTGATCAGGCTGGAGAGTGATGGAACCTTTTGGATTGCTCTTTTAGAGACAAACCTTCAGCAGGTGCAGGCCACAATTGCCAAAAAACAAAAAGGTTCTGCAGACAGGTGTTGGACTCTCCTGTTGGAGGATGTTCATGCTTATCTTCGTTCCCTGTTATATTTGCATCTGGCTCTTGTTCCATCATAGCACCCACTTTGCTTTTGTTTTATCTGGATTTGACAACTGCTGTCCATTCCCCCCTTTCCCAAGAATAATCTCTACCAGATCTTGGTGATCTTCCAGAATTTCACTTCTGTTTAACCTGCCTTGTCCCTGATAGCTGGAAGTGGGTGGCATGAATAACAAATACACTTTAACCTATATCATTGGCCACATAGATGCATTCTTAGCTGCCCTTGGAAATCTCCTTCACCGGTGTGTAAAGGTGGAAAAATCTCATATCCCTCCCTTGTGTTGCAGACATGTGCTGTTGTAGGTTCTTAGGTTGCATTGCAACCCCCCCCCCCCCCCCCCGGTACTTCATCAGTCTTGGGCTGGAGAAATCCTAGGCTCCTGTGTATTCTTTTGGAACTGTGGCTTGCCAGCTGTGTTTTGTTTACAAAATCTGTATTCTGCCTTTCTGCCATGGTCAAGGTGGCTAACAAAAATGACAGAAAACACATATAATTAAAATCTTGACTCTATGGGTCAAGGATTAACGAAATCAGCTGTACACTAAAGCAACAGATTTAAGAACACAGCAGCAAATGAAGAAACACAGAAACAATAGGTAAACCAAGATGACTCAAGCCTGCATAATGGTGTCCAGGTCTGCTCTTTCTAGAAACAGCTGCAGATGGGTGAACTAGCAAAAGAACACTTCTAGCCCCACTCTGTAAGCTGCTTCTCCATCAGCCAAGCTGGATCCACGAACACTCCCAAACTATAACTGTTTCCTTAGGGAGAAAGCAATATTGTCTACTCATACTGAACTGCAGATCAGTTCTATCTTTGAGCCATAGTACTTCCTTCTGGTCTGGATTAAGCTTCTGCCCACATCCAACCCTTGACCATCTCTAGACATTGGCTCAGAGTTTGTGGTGCATCCATGGAATTGGATGGAAAGGAGGGTTGAAGATTATTTTGTTGATGATTATTTTGGATGGCCTCTCCCAGTGGGTTTGTGTGGACTTTAAACCATGTGGGAGGTGAAACTCAGACGAGGCATATCGCCACAGAACACTACACCAAACGTAATAAACTAGGGGTTTGCCAGCAGCTGTAGAGCCAATTGTGGCTCCGTACAGAACCAATATGGCTCTTTACAAAAGAATATGCCCAGGAATTGGAGCCTGGGCATCAACTGTTTAACAATGAAATCCTATGCAGAGTTATACCAGTCTTGGCCCATTGATTTCACTGGGTTTGGACTGGAGACACTGCATATGGTTGCACTGTTAAATCTCTTGTTGCAAATAGATGTTACATTTAGAGCAAGCAGCATAATTGCCATTCACAACTTGTTTTAGTGTCAATCTTGAATTATGGTTATAGATAATTTCTACATGCTTTTGGAAACCTTTTTTTTGGTATCCCTGTCAGTGGGGCCTATATATCTGCAAACATACATGTGCTGGCAGAACTTCTTTTCCACTCCATGTTTGGTTAGTTCTGAAAATACTGTGCCCTGCTTCATATGAGGCAGCTTCCAAGACCAAAACGCAGTAATTCAGACAACAATAAAATGGTAGTTCTAGCCCAGTCTGAATAACTTTGAATATACAAATTCACCAGATAAGAATAAACACAATAGGACTTCCAGATAGTGAGAGATAGCTGCAGCCCAGCAATAGCAAACATTCTTGAACGTCACTTCCATGAAGTGAGCTCAACCGTTAGCTGGGTCCAACTTACTTTATTAGGTTTGTATACCTAATAATACTCTAGGTCCAACTTACTTTATTAGGTTTGTATACCACCCTCCAAGGCCTCATGGGAATAAAACAGCCTTCCAAGCCTTGCGAGAGAATGACCCATGTGCGTTATCTGGCTGGTTGTTTCAGGGGGTGGGGGCGGCCACCAAGAAGACCATAGATCTTAAAGAGGCCAGACAGCCTGTCAATGTATTGATGTTCTCTTACCCGCTCCTGGCATCTTGGGACCAGTAAAAATAGATTTAAAATTTCCTTTTATTTATGAGCTGTATTTTCACCCTGCTTTTCTTCCAGCAAGTTTACTTGGTTCCCTTCTATTTTGTCCTCACAACAATCCTCTGAGGTTAGTTTGGCTGAGAGTGTGTCAGTAGCCCGAGGTCACCCACTGAGACTCATAGTTCAGAAAGGATTTAAACCCGTGTCCCCAAACCTTGGACTGACACTCTAATTACTACTCTGTGCTCTTTTTTAAAAAAATTATTAGATGCATTGGTTGTTATATGCCCTTGACACCAGAGGTCTTTTGCTTCTTGGGGGCAGGGATAGGCATTAAGCCGAATTGTGCCAGCAAAACTAATGATTACAAAGTCCTGGAAAGAGGTTTTCAAAAGAGGAATGATTAAACAATGTCTGGGAACTCATAATGATGCTTACACTAACACGCTGCATTAAGCCCAGAGAAGAAGCGCCTTTGTTTCAGACAAGGCTCCTTTCCTGTCCTTTTGTAGTGGGAGATATAAAAGGCCATGATCGAGACACTGCATTGCTATGCTGAGTGTAACTGAGGGACTTGGGATCAGCCTCACTTGTAAATAACAGTTTCTTTATTCGCCTCTGGTGAGTAACAAAAACCTCCGGTCAACCAGGAAGCAGAGCTTTTGCAAGCTGCAAGGTACATGTCTTCCTTTCAGGCAGTCAGAGTGCCATAAATGATTTGCATAGTTAGGTGTATTTAGGCAGATGAGCTAGTAAAATATTTTATTGGGTGGTAGATCTGGGGGAGCTGTGGTGGCTCAAGTGGTTAAGACGCTGAACTGCAGGCTGTGGAAGGTCAGTAGTTCAGCAGTTCAAGACCCGAGTGTGCCGCATGATGGAGTGAGCTCCCGTCTCTAGCTCCAGCTCCTGCTAACCTAGCAGTTCGAAAGCAAGGAATTGCAAGTAGATAAATAGGTACCACTTCAGTGGGAAGGTAACAGCGTTCTGTGCGCCTTGGTGTTTAGTCATGCCGGCCACATGACCACGGAAACGTCTTTGGACAGCGCTGGCTCTTCGGCTTTGAAACGGAGATGAGCACCGCAACCCTAGAGTCAGACTCGACTGGCTTTCGAGGAAGGAAACCTTTACCTTTAGTAGATTTGGGGGAGGATGTTGCCAAGCCCGAGCAAGTTATGTGCGATACTTCTTTTTCCAGCAACTGTGCAATCGCAATCACCCCCCCCCCCCCCCGCATTTCATGTTCTTAACTTTCCCCATTTAAATAAACAAGACTTACAGAAGCTTATCTTCAGATGGATTGTGACCTGGGTTTGTTTTGTTTTAATCCAGATATAATACCCAATTAAAGATAACTAAAAGAGAACTGTTTGAAAATCTTAAGACAAATCCAGCCAAAGATGAGCATCTCTAAATCCCATTAATTTCATTGGAATAGATTAAAGCATAGATTTAACTCTTCCAGAGAAATTAGTGGTCCTTATACAGTGCCCAGTTTGGCCCGAATGAGAGCATCCTTTCCCTTCCTGGCTTAATGTTACCCCCGCAAACCAGATGGAACAAGGGCTGTAAGAAGGTTTGTGCGTGTACTGCTATTGCATGCAAACCCATTGAGAAGAATGCAAAGAACATTATATTGCTTTGGCTGTTTTGTTTCTTGACACTCTTGGCTTTTTCTAAAAAATAAAATAAAATTCCAGCCCCTTATGATTGTAAAGCTAGGCTTGAGATCTCAGATGATTTTCCAGGAGATGATGGATGGCTTCTTGCTCTGTGCTGCCTCTTGCCATGGCTACCAGACGCAGAATGAGTTATGCAAAACAGCAGAGATTGCTTATAAATTATGCAGAACCAGAGAAAATTGTTTGCATGTTCTGGCTTTACATAATTGGTCCAGGTTGCAGGATTCTCTCCTGACTCCTAAACTACTTGTCTCTTTCAAAACTAGTTTTCATTTGCTCTTATTTTGTGAGCAGCTGCAAGCAGTTTTTTTTTGGAGCAGCAGTGCATGAATACTCTAAATAATAAGGAAGATACCTAAGAGTAACTGCTGGATTCTCACACTACACTGCTCTGGGCAAGCTGCTTGTTTAATATGTTATGCTTCATTTGGGCTGAGCTGAGTCTGAACAGCTGCTCCGGATGGCCACAGACAAGTTCGCCCACCAGCAGGCTCAGAGCTTCCACTATGGCTTGTGAAAGCTCAGGAGGATCTGTCTGACTTGCCCCTCTTGGGTTCGTTTTTATTTTTCAGTAAGTAAAACTAAAAGTAACTGAAAAGGTGAACCCCCTTTGAACCCGCTTCACATCCTGTAAAAACCTCTGTCTCTGATTGTATGCAGACATACTAGGAAAATGTAGTTATTTATTATTCATGGCATTTGTGTGCTCCTTTTCTCCCTTAAGGGACCCAAAGCGGCTCACAGGCAGATACCAAAATGCAAATTGCCAAGTTAAATGATACAATTAAAGAGATCCCAGGCTGGTCTATTTCTTTCTAGCCCTTGAGCTCGTGCCCCTGGCTCCAGCCACGTTTGAAGTACCTGCAAGGAGAGGAAAACAGACTTAGTCCAGGTGGAACGCAGCTGCTGCTAGCTCAGTCTCCTCTGCCAGAAAAACAGAGCTCATTGCAAAAATTGCAAATTGCGACACTTGGATCAATTTCTGTGAATTAAAGAAGGCAGCGTCATAGGCAAGACAGGGTGTAGCTGGGATATTGTCAGGCTTAAGAACATAAGAAGAGCCCTGCTGGATTAGACCAATGGTCTGTCTAGTCCAGCATCCTGTCTCATGCAGTGGCTTTACCCCTCCTTTACTCCAGCTGCTGCTACACAGCATCACCCCCTCCTATAGCCTGTCACTCCCCCCTCCCCTATGGCTACTTTAGGGAGGGCAAAGAAAGCAGAGACAAAATAATTCAGAGGGGCCAAACTCTCTCATGAATATTCAGACTTCCCAAACAGAAGCCAATCATATGTTTCACATTGACACTGCATTCCTAAACAGTTAGTTAGAATTAAAAGTTATTTAAGTATGCTTCACACTTAAATATATTCAAGTGGGGGACCTGTGAAGACTTCTGGAAGGCAATCTCATTTCCCTGTTCCCTCCCTCTCTGAGGCTGTTGTTCACAATTAGACAGAATGATATTTAGGATCTCACCCTTAATTAAAATTCTCGTTTAAGGTTATCTTTTTTAGTTACCGCTAAAATGTAAGTCTCACCTTCTGTGGAACTGGGAACAGGAATGCAGAATCTTGTAGAAATGGGTCTTGTGCAGGTGGGAGGGCTTGTCTTGAGCAGCTGCGTGGCGGAAATGCTAAAAGGGAAGCTTTTCCAAGCAGGGAGATGCAATGACAGAAGCCTCACCTCTTGAATTTCTGCCTGCTGCTGCACAGCTGTTAAAAGGGGAGGGTGGGGAAAGTGGCAGCCACTGATGCCACAAATTATCATGATCTGATAGGCCTTGAGAAATAGCTGGATACATCGAGTAAGAGAGCAGAACGACGCTTCCTATTCTCTTTTGGAGTTGGATATGGTGGCAGAACAGACAGGCATTGAGCATGTTTTGAAACAGTCATGAAAAACATGCATACCTAAAAACCACACCATCTAACTCTGTTCACCTGGAATAACCTTGTTGGTGAGATCCTTTTGTCTCTCAGTTCCTCTGGGTTCAAGGCTTTGGGGACCCAGACCTGCCCTGGAGTGCTGGATACCGCACAGCCTCGTAGAACCAGGAAGATCCACATGCAGTTGTTTAGAGAGAGGGAAACTTGAGCTGCCTCTTCCTGGAATCTCGGTTTTGAAGCTGATGTCCTTGGTAATGGCAAAGCCTTTCATTTCCCCCTCTTCCCCCCCCCATGTCTTTTACTTGCCCCTGTGTTCTTTAAAATGTATCTCCTCAAGATATAGGTTTAAACTCCCTCCACTAAAACAGAATTTCACACGTAGCCCTTGAAAATCTCTCACCAACAAAAAGATTCCCTGGGTCCAAATAGATGCTTCTGCTTCCTTCTACTTATGCTGGCCAGCAGAGCTCATCTTGATGATCTCAAATATACACATTCCACTATGAACCTTGTGGTCTGTTGAAATTGCTGAAGTCAGGTTCTACTTATACAGCCGGCAAACTGAAGAAGTCGAAGGAAACGCATCTTTTAACTGGTATGGTATTTATTAATTGTTTTAACTTGGTTGTTTATGCCATTTTAATGTTGTTGGCCACCTTGAGCCAGATGTCTGGAAAGGGGGATATAAATATAAACAATAAATAAATAAAAATTCTAAGTATCTAGAACGGGCATCTTTGCAAAGGCTGTTTGGACAATATTATGACTATGTGGACTCCTATCAAGTTACACTGATTACATGGACTTTATGTCGTATCTACAAAGGAGGAAATATTTTATCTTATGCCTTATTATGGTTACAGTATGCACTAATGTTGTTGTTGTGACACCGCCAACTTTATAATTGTTAAATATATTGTTTGGCCATTTTTGATGGTGTTTTCCACTAGTGGAATTTGTATATTTGGGACTTCTGTGACACTAGTCTTTTTCCCTTTTTTTTTTGGACATCTTGACGATCTGGCAGGCCTGGCAGACTGAGGTTTAGCTTTGGTCCTGATGGCTTCATCTGGGTAGCAGCTGCCAGCTTGCAGAGCATATGGGTATTGTTGGGATCAGGGAATAGTCCAGGAAGTTATTTTTAGCTTGGATTATGGCTTCGGGGGGCAGTTATCTTTTGAGATGATTGCATGCAACGAGCTGTTAGATCCTGTCATTCAGATTCCCTGTCAATTTCAGAAGGGTACGAAAAGGTTGGTGTCAGTTGTCCCTAGGTCTGGAGTGCACACATTCCATATGCCCACAGAATCTTAGAACCACAGGATACTAGCAATGGTAGTTTGGAGAGGGTGCTTGGTGAGAATTGTCTACAGACTCTGTAGTAAAGGTAAAGGTTCCCTTGCTCGAAAGCCAGTCGAATCCAACTCTAGGGCTGCGGTGCTCATCTCCGTTTCAAAGCCAAAGAGCCAGCGCTGTCCGAAGATGTTTCCATGGTCATGTGGCCGGCATGACTAAAAAACAAGGCACACGGAACGCTGTTACCTTCCCACTGAAGTGGTACCTATTTATCTACTTGCAATTTCTTGCTTTCGAACTGCTAGGTTGTCAGGAGCTGGAAGTAGAGATGGGAGCTCACTCCATCATGCGGCACCCGGGTCTCGAACTGCTGAACTACTGACCTTCCACAGCCTGCAGTTCAGCGTCTTAACCACTTGAGCCACCGCAGCTCCTAGACTCTGAGCCCCTCCTAAAACCAGAGGTCATTTCGGGGGGGATCGCGGGGGATCGCAGTTCCCCCGGGTGAGGTACAGGGGGCGGGGCAAATGACAAAGCCCCGCCCCCTGCTTCCGGCCGCCCCGCTTCCGGCCCTCATTCAGCCAGGAGGAGGCAGGAGAAGAGGGAGGGTAAGTTGCTTCCTCCCTGCCTCTCCCCACCCCTGCCTGCCTGGGGCCAGGGAGGGCCTTCGCGGGGCTTCCTTGCACTCCCGCTGGCCTTGCAGGTCCACCGCCGGGCCCCTCATGAGGCTCGGCAGTGGAGCTGCAAGGCCGGCGGCGGTGGCCGGGACCGTTGGGGGCGGGGTGTGTGGCCTTATGACACACTTCCGGTGATGTCAGGGGGTGTGGCCTTATGACACACTTCTGGTGATGTCAGGGGGTGCGGCATATGCTAATGAGTTATGCTAATGAGTTCCCCTAGCTCTTTTTCTATGAAACGACCCCTGCCTAAAACTCCCAGGATTCCACAGTGATAGGAAATGACTATTAAATCTATTTAAGCTAGTGTCCATGCTGTTACTTCCTGGTGCAAGATGTGGGATCCTCACTGCTTTTTTTAAAAAAATACAGGTTTCAATAGGGTTGCCAGTCTCCAGGTGGTGGCTGGAGATTTCCCACTATTACAACTGATCTCCAGGCAACAGAGATCAGTTCACCAGGAGAAAATGACTGCTTCAGAAGTTGGACTCTACGGCATTATGCCCCAAGCCCTGCCTTCCTCAGTCTCCATCCTCAAAATCTCCAGGTATTTCCCAACCGGGAGCTGGCAACCCTAGGTTTCAAGTCCATAGGGTTGTTGATAGAAGTTTGCACATTTGTGCCTGGGGAAATCTTGGAGCCCATAGATCTGAGCATAAATTAGGTGATCAAGGGCCATCACAGCACTATGCCCTTCTTGGGCTTCTAGTCTAATAAACCTCAGTCTACATGTGCTTTCTGTGTATCCAGTGGCAGATGTCAAATTACTTGTAAAAAAAAAGCAGTATGAATAATGCAAAACTTGAAGGCCAGGGTAGACTGCAATTTTTTCTGAATGCTTCATTTGGGTCTTCTTGGTGAACAGGATTGCCAGCCCCAGGTTGGGAAATACCTGGAGATTTTTGGGGGGGGAGACTGAGGAGGGTGGGGTTTGGGGAGAGGAGGGACTTCAGTGAGGTATAATGCCATAAAGTTGACCTTCCAAAGCAGCCGTTTTCTCCAGGGGGACTGATCTCTGTCACCTGGAGATCAGTTGTAATTCCAGGAGATCTCCAGCCACCGCCTGGAGGCTGGCAACCCTATTGGTGAAGAACTTGGGTTGGGTTTTTTCCCTCCCCCAAGCGATGTATCCAACTTTGCTGTGTACGGAAGTTGCCTTAATCCAAGCCTGGTTGTTTGCCCATCTAGCCTAGCCTGCTCTCCAAGGACTTGAGGCGGAGAGAGGTATTGCCTAGCCTTGCTACTCTGGAGGTGCCAGGGATTGGGATTGGGGCCTCGGGCATGCAGAGGCCGTGCCTTGCCACCAAGCTGCAGCACCTTCTGTTTCCAAGGAAGCTGCAAACAGCAACCCACCTAATCTTACTGGGTATCTTTGTATGGTTGTTCTCCATACCCAGTGATTAAATCCTCGCCTGTTGTTTTCTGTGACTTCTCATACACGGCGTTATCTGTGGGCTTTGGGGAAACGAGAGTGGACTGAGAGGGGAGGGAGCAGCAGTGCTTACTTTCCAGATTACGAAGTGCTGCTTTGAGAACTTCATCTGCTCCAGTGGACCCTAATTATTGAAGGCAGTCCCTAATTTGGGAGTAAAGAGACCTGGCTTTTCTCCCCCAAGGCAGTTTGACAGACCCCAGGCAGATTTCACTGCCAAAAATATTTTTAATTCCCCTCAGTGACCGCCCTTCAGTAGCGTGTATTTCTTCTTTATTTTATAAGCTTTAACTGTCCCACCCTCTCACAGATATTAGTTAAGGCTTATGACCCTGCAGAGGAACTAGGGGGAAATACAGGAGCTGTCTTATTTTAAAATACCCTAATTTGGGAGTATGAGACCCAGTTTTTCTCCCCCAAGGCAGTTTACGACATTGGTCTCCCCTCCCCCATTTTATCTTCACTGCAACAACTCTGTGAGGTAGGCCGGGCCGAGAGAGAATGACTGTCCCAAGGTTACCCAATGAATGTCCCTGTGAGGTAGGCCGGGCCGAGAGAGAATGTCTGTCCCAAGGTTACCCAATGAATGTCCATGGCAGAGTAGGAACTTGAACCTGGGTCTCCCACATCCTGGACTAGCACTGGAGACTAGGACTGGAGAAATCCTGGTTCATACCCATGGGCTGTCAGCCTAACCTACCTCACAGGGTTGTTACGAGAACATAGTTAGGTGGGAGACCATGTACTCCCCCTTGAGTTCCTTGGAGGAAGGGAGGGATAAAAACAGATAGTTATGTCTACATTGGCATCCTTCCTGTGCCTGGAGGGAACTTCCCTCCTTTCAGAATGATTTTCCTGGGCCTGAGGCTGAGCTTGGCCTGAGGACCTTGCTGCCGTCATAGACTCTTAAGAGAAGCAGCCAGAATGGAAGCCCCCGCTGGCCTGTTGGAGGCTCACTCTTGATGCTTCCTCTCCATGCCCCTGGCTCCCAAGAACTTTGGAGGAGAAGATCACAAGGAGACTCTCTGATAGGCAGTAGACTCTACCTCTCCTGGACGCTCAGAATCAGAGTTCCTCATACAAGGCTTGAGCGACGGCCATCCTTGCTGCACAGAGCATGCTTCTGTTTTTAGCTGCTTCTTTTTTTTGCCCATGATGAATAATTATGTCACTTGGTCTTTTTTATTTTGTTTTACATGGTGACTTCCTGTTTATTTTCCTTTGATAATTTCAAGTTCTTGATGGTAGCATAGGGACTAAAAGTGTGCAGTTATCGAAAGCCCCCCCCCCCAAATGAGGATTGAGACCTGGTCTTTCGTTTTTTAAACGTCAGCTTTGGTTTCCCAGATGTAATTTTCAGCTGCCTATGACAAGTGGATGATGGGGTACTTGCTTAGAGCCCTGATTTAGATTAGTGTTGGGTAAAGTGCCGTTTGCCTGGTTTTGGTAAGCCACCGCCAACTAATCCTTGTGGGCCCAGTTTAAATTTGTTCCCATTTAACATTGAAACTCAAGGCGGAGTCACCTCCCCACTGCAAATCCACGCTACCAGTCCTCCTAACCATACCACACAGCCCTTTCTTGAACATACTCGGAGTAGCGATTCTGTCAGGTAAGTCTGGTGGCAACCAAGGCCTCAGGGTGTGTATGGCACAGGGGCATCCGTTGTTGTCAAGAAGCATAGTGTTGTTCTGATAGCCTCAATAGGGAGCTCCATTTCCTGCATCTCCTTGTATGGCGTCTAGTAGAGACTCCAGTTCTGAGCTCTCGCTAGCAGTGAGCAAGGTGGGTCGGGGAAGAAGGCTTAAGCAGTATGGCTCATGGCGGGGGCCTCCCATTTGTGGGGCCAAAATAAGGCTATGCCAAGCCGGGACATTGGAATGTGTTTTGAACTCTCCTCAAAACTGAAGACTTTGACACTAGTTTTATAGGTGGGGAAGGAAGCATTTTCTTTACTAAAGGAAAAGTACTCTGCACATGTTCACGGGCACTTTGCCATTGGCCTTTTTTTTGTGTGTGGGGGGAAAGCTTCTTTAGGCTTTGTGAAAAGGAACAGGGTATGTGCTCAGAGAAGTTAAATCCCCAGGGAGGGCGAGCCAACAAAAGGTGGTAGCTCAAAGCATGGTTCAGAGATGTACCTTCTGTGCTATGTTGCAATGCAGTTGGTTTGCTGAACTCCCCACCCGCCTTTAGACAAGACTTCCATTGATGTGAAATGTGGGGCTTTGTCTTGGTCTGCATTAAATGGAGTGTGGCTACCCCCAGCCCACCCCTGCTGCTGCTGATCTCTGACTGGCTGCTGGGCTGGACAATGGTTTTTTTTGCTGGGGGGCTGGAGACGAGGGGAAAGTCCAAAGTCTGTAGCTAGAAGTTTTGTGGGGGGTGGGGAGGCTCAAGGCATTGTGAAACAGTTTAAACTTAAATCCAAGCAGTTTAAAGTCTCTTGCAGTGTGATCCTAAGCAGAGCTACACCCTTCCATGCCCATTGACTTCGGTGGACTTAGAAGGGTGTATTTCTGCTCAGGATCGTGCTGTTTCTGAAAACATGTGAATCAGAAGCTCTTGTCAGTCCCATTGCTTTGCACCCATTGGTCATTTCTTCCTGAGCTCTGAGTGACATTCCCTTAAATATTAGTTAGGAGGAGGGTTAGCGGCTTTCTTGTCAGCCAAAGTTGAACGTTCAGGGAAGAGGCCTAGAGTATTTTTGAGGGGGCCATTCCCCCTATCATGGCTAGGACATCCACCCTGTTCAGATGGCTAGAGATGCTGCCTGAGGTGTTTTTAAGTGGCTGCTTCTTGGCTTTGAGAATTATGAGGAGAAGAGGCTTATACTGGGGCTAACGGTTTCCTCAAACAGCCATGGGGTTGTTTGAGAGTGTGATGTGATAGGTATCTATTCTAGCTGGCTTGTGCTTGCTCAGTGCCCAGTGTAGCAGTTTATGACCCCACTGGCCTCCTTAGATCATCATTGTAGGGCCTTGTACAGGTGCCTGGCCCACAAATTGCCCACCTGTCTAGCACCAGGGCAAGAGCATTTTCAGTGGCTGCCCCTTCCCTCTGGAACAAGCTGCCCAGGGAAGTTTGTGCCTTATGGGACCTTCCAACATCAGGCATGCAAGGAGGCTATGTTGTTTCAAGTGGTCTTTGGGTAGCATTATGAATTGGGGAGCTGTTGTTTTGAATCCTTTCACAATGGCTTGTCAAGCTGATGTTTTAATTGATTTTGTCATTTTATACTTGTATTTATTTATATTTGATTTATATTTACTGTATTTTAAATGCTGTAAGCTGTCTTGAGTCCCCTGCGGAGAGGGGGAGTGGGGTATAAATTAATGAAATAATTTCCCAGTTAAGTCCCGGTTAAGTATCTGGCAGGCTTAGTTGTTTCCCACATGGCACTGCCACCCCCCTCCTTTTCTCTCTCTGTTTGCTCCTTTGTCCTTCATTCCTCATTTCTGTGGAGACTGGAACTGCTCTGTCAGGGAGATGGATGGCATTTGTGTCTCAGAAATCAGCAGAGCCAATGACAAATGAGGTGCAGTTCAGCAAGAACTAATGTAAAGTGTTGCTTACAACGGAAGACAGAACCAGTATAAAGAAGAGTGGGTTGGAGAGGTGGAGGGAGGAGTGGAGCCGTCCCAGTGGATGACAAACAGGGCAGAGGGTCCCTGCTGTGTTGCTGTGGTAGGAGAGTTGTCTCTTTGAGCTATATTATCATGTTGCACATCAGCAGTGCACCACGAATACCTTGCCTTTCACTCTGAATTTTATCCGTTCCGCTTTACACCCCACACTTCCTTTAAGGAGCTCAGGGGCCCAGTTATCTTGGCCACAGTCATTTGAGGCTGGGCAGGCTAGGAAAAGGTGGTTGGCCTCAGGGGCACAAGATCTTTCCCCAGCGTGCTGCATGTGGTGGCCTTGGATCTCCTTTGGGCACACCCGTTGAGTACTGGCCCTCCAGTCTCTGGCTATGCTCCTGCGCCTTTAAGGTCATCCACAAAGCCCCCCTCTCTTGGCGGCAGCAGTTAAGGAGTTGAGCTTTCTCCCCTAGTAGATGCCACGCCTCCCAGCTCTCTCTGTATAAAAAGAATGCTGTTTGGATGCCTTCAGTGAACACAGTGCAAAAGGTTTTCTGAAACCTCTGAAGCTTAGGTGGCTCGCCTGTACCACCAATGTACCTCTGTTTCTGACTGTACTTGATCCTTGAACGCTGCTTCTGAAACCTCTGAAGCTTAGGTGGCTCGCTTGTACCACCAATGCACCCTATACCAGTCCTCTGTTCCTGACTGTACTTGATCCTTGAACGCTGCCGATTTAGCCTCTGTAGGAAGCCAGCTATTGTCTAAATCTGGGGAAAATTAAGATCTCCTAATCCCTGCTTCAGCTCAGTTGCTTGCAAATGGTAACCTTTGGGGAGATGCTGGCTCCTCCCTTCCTGCTGTTACAGTGGGTCTGTCCAGAATTTTTATTGCCAAGAAATTCTTGGACGCTCTCTTAGAACATCTGGAAGAGGATAGGAGCTGAGCTGCCCTTGTTAGGAAGCATGTGTGGGAATCTGCAGAATCATTATTTTAGAGCCAGTTGTTCTAGTATAGTTAAGTTGTGCACTCTTGGGGGGGGGGAAGAAGATGCAGTGGGGGATTCTGTCCAAGGGTCTTATGCTAACTTGGCAAGTCCTGGACCTCTCCTTGCCCAGTAGATTCAGAGGAGTGGCAGTCCTGAAATGTCTGGGGACTTGCTGCAAAAACGCTGCAGGAAGAATTGGTTTAGCAGTTTAAAGAAACCCTTCTTGTGTGGGTTTTTTCTGATGGGAAAACTAGAAATAACTCCTACAGAATATTTTCTCATTAGAATGAATGCTTTTAAATATAGCATTTTACGCATTTTGAATATGCAATGTGAAGATTTTTTTATGTAAGACAGTTCCCTACGTGGATGCTGACAATCCTGGCACATAGTGCAAAGATGCATTGTTTAAAATGTTTAGATATCTTTAAACATTGTCCATAGTGAGTAAGTTATAATGTGTATGATGATTCTACACTATTGAAGATGTCAGTGTTTTCAGCATCGTAAATGTCAATACCCAATACCCAGTGTCAATATACAAATATGCTGCAAACTCTGGAATGGCTATATTGCACAGGATTCTAGGATGGGCCACTGAGATCCTGTGCGCCACCTCTTTTCACGTCTCTTTCCTGCCGCTGCTACTGCTGCTGTCTGCTTGGGTTTGCTTCTACAGTCAGGCAAACCCTGCATCTAAGGTTAGTCTCAGGGTTGCTAAAGAAGAAGAAGAAGAGATTGGATTTATATCCCGCCCTTCACTACCCAAAGGTGTCTCAGAGTGGCTTACAAACTCCTTTCCCTTCCCCTCCCCACAACAGACACCCTGTGAAGTAGGTGGGGCTGAGAGAGCTCTTGACAGAAACTGCTCTTTTTCAAGAACAGCTCTTATCAGAACCACAGCTTGCCCAAGGTCATCCAGCCCAGGTGCAAGTGGAGGAGCGGGGAATCAAACCCGGTTCTCCCAGCTTAGAGTCCGCGCACTTAACCACTACACCAAACTGGCTAAACATGGAACATCCAAATCACCCTGGTTTCTGTTAGTCACTGGTAAGTTTCCCTGTACAAGCCTCTGTTGAAATGGATGGAAGCCATGCAAGAGCACTGTCATGCAGCTTATGTTCATTTTAAAAGGGTTTGAATGGGAGAACCTCCTAGGCCGGGGTTTGTGCTGTCTGGGTTGCTGACTCTGGGTTGGGAAATTATTGGAGATTGGCGGGCAGGGTCACAGTTTTTTAGCCTCCGGCTCACACATTTTCATCTCAGCTCAGGAAGGAGGGCTCCAGAGCAAACTAATTTATGCTGCAGCCAAATCACTTGCTCATGACTTTAATGCCAGTAGCTCACAAAGTAGGATTTTTGCTCACAGGACTCCACAGCTTAGAGGGAGCATTGCTGGCCACCCTATGCATCTGCCTGCCTTCGAATCATGTTGAAGGAGATTCAGGATTAGTGACTATGAACCTTGCACTATTGGGTTGATTATGAAACGAGGTAGAAAGAGGCAGGGAGTGTAAAGACTGGTCCTGCTGCTGGTTGGCTGCGATATTCTTAGTACGTGTTTCTATTCTGCTTTTTCTTTCTTTGAGGAGAACAATGCATGGCGGATGGAGGGCTGGGCTTCCTGCTGTTGGTGGCTTTGTTTCATGCATGGGGAAGCATCTTGGGAAATAAGTTTTCTGCCTCGTGGGCACCTATTAAATTCTGAAGACTGATGATCAGATTATGCTATAGTATCACGGAACACAGAAAAATGCTGAAAGTGGGGCTGTGGGCAGAATTTGGCTTGCGCAGAGTATCTCAGTGTATTTTTTTTTTCCTTTTAGAAAGCAAAGCTTTTAGTCCTTATGGCTGCAGCAATAAATATAAAACTGTGTGGGCAAAGCCTGCTGAAATTTCAAAAGCCAGAGCTTGCTGTCTTGATAAAATCTCCAGAATAATTTATGCAAAACAGTTCGAGATGCAGAAAAAGTTAAAGAAAACAAAAGATTATGCAAATTAGGCTGAATTTGCACTATTTAGGGTGCAGAATGTAGGCCATTTTTTTAAAAAAGCCACCCTTATAATTCTAAACCACAGCCGTCCAAGACACTGCACCCAGAAAAGATTAATTGTGCAAGCTGCATAATTTATGTAAGTGAAACGCCTTACTTTGCAAAACTTATTCTTGGGTTGTACATGATTTGTTTAGGCTCTGCAATGCCTGGGAGGGGCAGGGAGCACTGAGACCCCTGCTGAGAGATTTCGGCAGCCAGGGCTGCTTTTCCTCACAATGGAAGGGGAAGTGCTACAGAATCTGTATTTGTTACTCAAGAAGACCACACTTCTGTTCTGTGAAAGAACAGTGCATGTGTGTGGGTGCAATCCTGACTGCAGTTCCTGCAAATCAGCCACTCAAGGCCTCTAAGCCAAAGGAGGCCCTGCAGGGTTTGCTGCCTGGCCTCCCCGAGTTGCCAACCTTGAGGGTAAAGAAGTGTGAAGGAAACGAGTTTCAATACTTGAACCCATGAAGCTGCATTATCGTGAATCAGACCCTTAGTTAGGATTGCCAGGTTCGGCCATTGGTGGGGACTGGGGAATAGAGTTGTCAGATCCAGGCTGGGAAACTCCTGGAAATTTGGGGATGGAGCCTGAGGAGGGGAGATAGCCCTCCAAAGCATTTTCTCCAAGGGAACCGATCTCTGTAGTCTGGAGATAAACTGTAATACTGGGGGATCCCCAGGTCCGACCTGGAGGCTGGCATCCCTACCCTTGGTCCATCCAGGTCAGTATTGTCTACTCTGACTGGCAGTGGCTCTCCCTGTGAGGTCTATCACATCACTTACTACCTGATACTTTCAATTGGAGATGCCAAGGATTGAACCTGGGACCTTCCATATGCAAGGAAGAGGCTCTACCACTGGGCCACAGCCCTTCCCAATTTACCAGCAGCTAACTATGTAGGAAGGGGTTGAAGTACTGGCTCCTCACTAGGTTTCCTTCTCAAAATGTCCCTCCGGGCAAACAAATTGCTGATAAGACTGTATCCCTGGCATCTTCCTGTCCCTTCCAACAGCAGCTTTTTTCTTTCTTTTAAACGCAGGTCCTGATGAAAGGCTCCCCTGAGAATGGACTACAGCAGCGAGATACACTTGGTCCCTTGTGGAAAAGAGAAATACATTTCAAAGTAAGTCACTGAAAGGGGGCAGGTCCCAGATGGATCTGCAGTTTTTGCAGCTGGTGTTGTCATAATCCCCCGGGGCATTGTCTGGCTTTTGTGTGCATGGGCACGCCTGTGACGGAAGTGGCGATAGACATTTGCAAGTCATGAAGCTGTGGATGCAGGGGAAATGAGGACAGGCACCGAATGAGTTGCAGCTGTTGCTGTGTAATGGGTTGGAAGCCCCTCAAAAAGAAAGGGGGTCTGGAGACATCTGTTAAACAAGCAAAAATGCTTGTGGGCACCTGAAGGTAGGTGTCTTTGTGAGAGAGTGTATTCCAACAGGAGAAGCTCTTAGTTGCACTTGGTTTCCAGCTTCTGCTTCAGCAATGTTGGTTCCCTAGTCCACCGTGGTATGCAACCCAGAGGTCATCTACTTTCCACTGGTACGTAGGGAGTGTGTTTTGGCCTTGAGGAGGGAGGGGGGCACATGGGCCCTCAGAATATGGTTCCATATCAAATCCTTAATCTAGCGGGTGCATTCCCTCTTCCTGAATGAAGGTACACAAGCTTGTTGATGCTTATCAGGAGGGATTCATCCATTCTCCATTTGCTTCTTTTGCCCCCTTCCAGAAATGAGTTGCTGCTGCACTTGAAGACATATAACTTGTACTATGAAGGTCAGAATTTGCAGCTACGGCACAGAGAGGTAAGAAATAAATTCTCTTTCTGGACTTGGCAGGAAGGTAACATCACACAGTGTGCTAAAACAAAACAAAAAAGGTTACAATTATTCGCCGTCCAAAGTCTGTACCAAAACAACTGGTTTCTTGGATCTGTGTACATTACACAAAATGAGAAGAGCATGTGCATAACTTTTTATTATATGTAACTGACTGCAACTTTTACACTCTTTTTTATAATTGAGATGTTGCTTGCTGTTACTAGGCATGAAGAACAAGCACGACCTCTGCAAAATGTTGAAACCAAAACCTCCCAGTTGCTGCAATCAGCGCACACAGAGGGGGAGCATACATGTCCATGCTCACGAGCCCACAATTGCACTAAAAATGAGGCCGTTGTGTGCTTGTACTGGTTTCCCTTTCTGTGTGCTCTGATTGAATGTGCAGAGGTGCGTGTAGAGGGCTGGTATGAAAATGGGGGCAGCTTTGCAGAGTATCCTTATAACCAGGGCTATTTTTGTAGAAAAAGCCCAGCAGGAACTCATTAGCATAATAGGCCACACCCAACAGCAGGAACACATTAGCCTATTAGGCCACACCCCTGACAGCACAGCACATTAACATATTAGGCTACACCCCCATGTTACCAGAAGTGTGGTCATCCCGCCACACCCACCTTTTGCTTCTTATTCTGTTTACCTTGCTTGTTGTCAAAACCCAGGGCTGTTTTTGTAGCAGGAACCCTTTTGCATGTTAGGCCACACACCCCTAATGAAGCCAATCCTAATGAGTTTCTGCTGTTTGGTGTGGCCTATTATGCTAATGAGTTCCTGCTGGGCGTGGCCAACTTGGGAGCCAGCGTTCCTGCCCAAAAATAGCCCTGCTTATAACAGCCCCTTTTTGAATCACTCACAAGCCTCTCTCTCTTTCTGTTCCTTTTCTCCTCCAGGAAGAAGACGAATTCATAGTGGAAGGCTTATTGAACATCTCCTGGGGTTTGCGCCGGCCAATCCGCTTGCAGATGCAGGATGACAACCAGCGCATCCGCCCCCCGCCATCCTCCTCCTCCTGGCACTCAGGCTGCAATCTGGGAGCGCATGGGTCAGTGCAGGGTGCATATGTATGGACTAGTTTTTTTGTGCCCAGATACCTTCAGAGGGACTGGCTGCAGGTTGTATGTGCCGGGAAGGCCCCAGTGCCAATTGTTAAAGGAATGGCAGCTTTGGAAAGGGGTTATTTTCTTCTGCAGACCCCTCTGCTCCCTGTAGGATCCCAGCTGTGCATGCAACTGCAAGGCTGTGCTCACGGTTAGCTTACTGTAACCATCTCTGGCGTCAGGGAGCTTGATTCATTCAGCTTCTGAGACTCTGTAATCGAAATGATCACAGGCTGCAGCATAAATAAGAGTACAAAAATAAATGCTTTGTGGCCGACTCTATCACTTCTGCTGTTGCCACAGTCTGTTGCTACCATTGCATGAAGCCGTTCTGTGCAATACACAGAGTTGAGGCGATAGAGTTCTGGACTGCGCCATGTCGGGGCGGAAGAGATTAGATTTTGAAATGCTCATTTCATTTGCAGACAGCCTCTTTTTGCATGTAGAAAATGAACACATCATCTTACTGTTTTCGGTTGAAATGGATAAAATGACTCGAAAGCTTAACAATATGGAAGCAGAAGATTTCTATAATGATTGGAGAGATTTAAAAGACTATTTGGGCAAATATTGGGATGTAAGAGACAATTTATTTTGCTTTAGTAACTACTGAATATTGAATTTTAGTAACAAGAAAGGATAGAGATAATAATTGTAATAGTTGAATAATAGTTACCTAGTGAACGTGTAATGAGGAAATAGATGGAGGAGAGAAGGTTAAGCAATATACAGGAGGTCGTAGCCCTGTGGGAAGCCATATGGGGGGGGGAAGGGAGGTGGGTAGGATGTAAAGGGTATAAATGTAAAATCAATGTTGGTTGTGATTGATTATATCTTGAATAAAAATTTGTTTAAAAAAAAAAGAAAACAAAATGAACACATCAAGGAGAGAAGCTTAGATTAGCCTTCCCCCTGATGAAATGACTTATTACATGTTGGGAGGATCTTTTCTTAAGCATGGGAGAGCCTGACCCACCTCTTCCCACTGTCTCTTTCTCTGTCACATGCAGAATGTTTCAGAGGTTAATGCTGATGCTAGTTTTGGTAGACTTTCTTTTAGTCTTTCACTGTGTAAATCAGGAAGAGTCATTTCCTTTTTCTCCATGGTTTTCATAGGCCGGTAACCACTTCAGATGCTACTGGGGCTGTTAACCTGAAAGCTTGGGGAATCAGTTGTTGGAATGTTATTTTAATATGTCGTATAACCAGGGGTCATTTCGTAGAAAAAGAGCTAGGGGGACTCATTAGCATAACTCATTAGCATTTTCCACACCCCCTGACATCACCGGAAGTGTGTCATAAGGCCACCGGAAATGTGTCATAAGACCGCCCCCAACGGTCCCGGCCGCCACCGCCGGCCTTGCAGCTCTACTGCCGAGCCCCATGAGGGGCCCGGCGGTGGACCTGGAAGGCCGGCAGGAGTGCAAGGAAGCCCCGCAAAGGCCCTCCCTGGCCCCAGGCAGGCAGGCAGGGGTGGGGAGAGGCAGGGAGGAAGCACCTTCCCCTTGGTGCCGTCTGCCCCCCCCCCCCCCCGGCCATGCACCGGATCTCCAGAAACAGCAGTTCCCTGCACTTTTTTTTTAATTTATAAATTTTTAATTGGTTTTGCCAACATATATACATAGACAGAACAGACAAATAAACAAATAAACCATATATCTCCACACCCAACCCACACCCATCCCCCCACCCTGCCAACGCTGTTGGGTTTCAATATCACGTTAACTATATATGGCATACATAAGATAAATTCTCTCGAGTATTACCAATCGCCCTTACAGTTTCAGTATCTCTAGGTCTTTCCTTACATTCAATAAATTTATCAAATCTCTTGTGATTTATTCTGAACTTAATAATCTGATAGGAAGAATCACCTCTTAATCAGTTACAGCAGTCATCAGAGTCTCAATATTGCCTATGGGTTGTATTCGTTGTATTTCATTCAACCAGTAACATTATAATTCAGTAAACCTATTACTCAGAACTTAATATGGAGTAATTAAAAAGGATTTTGCACCAATTAATTTCATCCCACTATTTTCACATAATCACTATTTACTTATTCTAAAAATTTTCCATCAACTTCCTGGCTTTTTGCAATATCCTCCATAATATCAAAAATAAAATAAAGAAAAAGAGAGAGAAACTAAAAATCTGTCCCCAATTACTTCGTCCTGTTGTTTTTTGGTATGTATTCTTCTCATACACATCCCTCAAGCACATTTATCTAATTACTTAATCATCCATTGATATTGCCAATTCCGAAGTTCTGCTTTCTAGAAAGTATTCTGAACAAAAAATATTTTCATGCAATTATACTATTCCATTTATACTGCTAGACAAATATTAGCAACTTCTACACAAAGTACATTTCAGTGCAATTTTCAAATTCCATTTATACCGTTGGATATGTATTTCTGATTTATTACCTTAATAAAGAAGTAATAAATTCACAAAACCTAAATTATTGTTTCCAGGTTCCGTTTCTTTCCTGATTTCGTTTTCCTTGCTTTCTTGCCAGTGCCTCAAGTCTTTGTATTCCTCAAATAAAAGACCCACCAGGTCCTTCCCTCACCTGTAATTCTCTGCCTTCTTCATCTTTTTCTTTATTCTGCCTTTCTTCAGTGCCTTCTTCTGTCTTTGAAAAGGCTTGGCACACCTTTTTGCCCCCTTTCTAATTTTTAAGTTATTCCTTTTTTGAAAAGTACCTTTTAGGGGGTGACTTCCTTTTGTCTCTGCATCTGCCGGGGTTTGGCCGTCGTGCTGTGGCTCATGTTTTTTTCCCGTCAACTTGTTTTCCGAAGTATCATACTGGACCTGTAATTTTTGTAGACTAGTATTGTTATTGTTGTTATCATCAACAGGGAAATTTGAGGGTTCCTTTAAAGTCTTAGTCCATATTTGCTGCAATGCTTTATCCAGTTTCTCCTTTAATATAATTTGGAAGCGTTCCGAGTTCAGTTCGGCTTTTATTGCTTCGCAAACGAGCGCCACCGCCGCCATTTTCTTTTTAAATCAGTTATCTAGTTTTCCTTTATCATTGTGGCCGAGATTTTCCTTCAGTTGTAAGTTTGTACCCAAAATAGAGGATGATAATTCCGGTAAAAAAGTTTGGACTCTTACCCCTTCATGTAGCATAAAGCCCCTTCCATAGTTCCGGCCGCTTTTCACCGATGGGAGGTCTGTAAGAGGGGAATTGAATCCTTTCCTTCATTAAATTTTCGTTTAGTAGATCTGCCGTTCGAAGTTATATCAAAAAATACACCCGTGCAAAAATTTAAACGTTTTAAAATCGCGGCTGGCTGCTGCTAAAGGGAACCATGACAGGCATGTTCCCTGCTGCCCGACGCTCCTGCGTCGCGGCCAATTGGCTGGCGGCGGGTATAACCCCCCCAAAACAGGGGACTCCTGGCAAACCGGGGGGGTTGGCAACCCTACTCAGAAGCGAAGCAGGGTCAGCCCTGGTCAGTATTTGTAGGGGAGACCACCAAGGAATACCAGGGCTGCTACACAGAGGCAGGCGATGGCAAACCTCTGAATGTCTCTCGCCTTGTAAACCCTATGGGGTTGTCAGCTGCAACTTAATGGGAAAAATGACTTGATGTGGCTATACTTGAATAATTTAGGCTACACTTGAATAAATAGGGACAGACTTAAGATCACCACGGCTATTTTTGTAGCTAGGGAAAAAAGCAGCTTGTGTTGTGCCACTCATGCGAGTAGACCATGAGCATGGGCAGCACATTAGGTGATGGTGGGACAGTCTGCACTGACTGTTGCTTTGAATGTGGGAAGCAGGAATCATTAACCTTCTTTTTCACTTTTTGGTTTCTTTGTGTGTCTCATGATCAGGTCTGTTATAAAACCCAGTACCTTGCCGGACATTGAAGTAACTGATGCTGAGCCTTCAGTGGATGATGACGAAACTGACAGTACAGTTGGTAAGGCAGCAACAGATTCCGGAGGGTGGGAACCTTGCAAGTGATCAGTAGTTAAGGTTCTATCCCATTCGTCCTCTAAGGAACTCGGAGCAGTTTACACTGGCCCGTAGCTAGGGTGGGGCATTTCAGGGCTCTGCCCCCTCAAAAGTGAGGCACGCCCCACAACAGCTGCTGTCCCTCCCCCTCCCCCCTCCCGTAACATTCAAAGTGCCCTCCAGCTGATCAGCGGGAGCATGTGGCCTGCCAATCAGCTGGAGGGCCCTTTAAATCTTGCAGCCACCCTTTAAATGCTGTTCTTCTAGCCGGGACTGCCTGTACCTGATCTCCAAGCAGCAAAATCACCGCTTGGAGTTCAGGGAAGGTGTGCAGCCTTAAAGGGAGAGGGGTGATTGCTGGCTGCACACCCTCCCTGAACTCCAAGCAAGCACTGCTTGTCGTTCAGGGAAGGCATACAGCTGGCAGCCCCCCTCCCCCCTGCTGTCACACAAAATTTCCCTGTGCCACACCAACCCAAAATTTCTGGCTACAGGTTTGAGTTTACACACTTCTGTCCTCCTCTATTTTGTCCTCACAACAACTCTGTGAGGTAGGTGAAAGAGAGAGAGCATGCACACATGTGTGTGTTGTGTGTGTGTATATATATATGGTTGTGACTGGCCTGAATTCATCCCTAACGTGACAATCAGACTCTCCACTTCTGCAGTAAATGGGATGCTATATTTGAAAGGGGTCAAAACAGATACCTGATCCTGGGATGACCAGGTGCCGTTTCAGTCCTCATTCCAATGGCATCCTCAAAGGACTTCCTTTACTTTCTACCTACCCTAGAAGTGAATGGTTGCCAACATACTGGAGGACATGAAGCTGCTTCATATCAAGTCAGGCCTTTGGGCTGTCTCATTCAGTGCTGTCTACTCTTACTGGAAGCAGCTCTCCAGCGTTTGGGGCAGAGGGAGTCTTTGTTGAGCACCTGCTTCCTGAGAGCTCTTTACTAGAAACACCAGGGACTTCCTGTGTGTAAAGCAAGCTGAACATGGCCACTTCCATCCCATTACTGGTCAAAGCATAGGCTTAAGGGGCAATCTGTGTGTGAGTGTGTGGTGGGGAACCCACACTTAAGGTTGTAGCAAGGCAGTGGAGAAGGTTGTGTGTAGGTGCTGTGACACACATCCTGTGGTTTCAGAACATCCTGCCATTCTTGTGCAGAGCAGATGCAGCCGAACAGATCTTGCTTTCTTCCTTTCTGAGTTCATGTGACCAGCACCCCCCCTCCACACACACCCCCCATGGGCTGCTGAGGAACTCACTCCGCTTCCCTTTCCCTTGGCAAGGCAGTCCTTGCCTCTTTAACGAGAGAATAACAGAAGTCATTGTTAAGGGCGGTTACCATGGGGAAAAACATTTTCAAGATGGGCTGTCCCTCCATGAACAGAGATCAGCCTTCCTGTTTAATACGGGGGGGGGGGACTTCATGGGAATTTAAAGGCGTTGTGCAATCTGAGCTGAGCCCTGTCATTGTTTCCTTTTTTTGAAAAATAAGCAAGGCCCCCCCCCGAGATCAAAGCCGCAGCATCCGTGTTACTCAAAGAAGCAGAAAGGAAGTGCGGCTGCACATCGCTTTGAGTAGACAAAGTTTGAAATGTTGGGTGTGGACTTTTGAGTCGCATAGGATTCAGAACCAAAGTGAGCAGGGAGGGCACAATTTTATAATTATGCGTTTTTGTACTGAGAGTGAGTGCGTATGTCCATTCACCCCCTCCCGCCTGAGCATGTTTAGCATAATTGTGGATGTTTGCGGGTCTTGTGACTGAAATGCCAAGTTCCACAGGCTGCTCTGGCTTGAAATTTTCTGCTGTCCACTGTAGCGTGGTTACAACACCCCCTTATTTGCAGCTGAGCACTTTACTGGGTGTAGGTTGAGGTCTTTCACATCACCTACTACCCTCCCGACCTTGTTTTGACACCCCCCCCAGCATTTAATATCTTCTGTATTGTGTATATTGTCACCTTAATAATGGGAGAAACTGACAGTCCTGGTATTTGTGGCTGATGGAAAGAGAGAGAACCCCTCCCCCCAAAGAGATGTCTCTTCACTTAATGGCCCACATGCTGGATGTTGACTGTAAAATAAAAAGTTTTTAAAAGCCACCTTGTTTGGGGTCTGAAATAGGAGGACTGCCGTATGGTGTGGCAGAACGTTGAAGCATGAGTTTAAGGAGCCCATTAAAAATGGATTAAGAGGGATTTTGTTATATTTTGGGTCCCAGCCAGGCGTCCTTGAGGAGCTCTCCAGGCGCGGTTTGCCTTCCCCACCCTTAGTTAAAGGATTAAAGTACTCTGCAAAAAGCCATTTTAAATCCAGTTGCCACCTTTTTAATCTGGGAAATTATGGGCAGCCCACTCGGTGGGGCAAGACGAGTGTAACGTGGAGGAGCTTGTCATGACCTCGTCGGGGCCTCTGATAGCATCATATTGTTTGTATGATTGTGCAGGACATTGCAAGACAGGCTACATCAATTTTCATTTTCAGAGAGAGTTCAGCAGTGGTTAGAGATGCATGTGAAGATCCTTTGGTCTTGTATGTGGGGTGTCATAAATGCTGGGGCACTTCCAAAATAACCTACAAAGCGGAAATGTGTTGCTTGCTGTGAGACAACCCAAGAATGACACACTTAAGAGAACCTGTCTCCAAAATAACCTGCAAAGCTGAGGCTGAGATGTGTTTCTTGTTGTGAGAAAACATAAGAACGGCACTGTAATGATTCCTTGTTTTATGTGTGTGTGTGTGTCTCTTTAAAAGTTTGGTTGCATGGTGGTAAGTAGACTTGGGTGGTTAAGAGAAGTGAGCATGATATGATTGGTGGTTGACAGAGAGGGGGAGAGGTTTTAGAAATGAAAATGAGTGGATGAGTATGTGTGTCAGTCTAGAGTTTCAGTTAGGTTTGACAGTTGATGTTCAGTTAGATAGTTCGTTCTGAGGTCTGTGAGAGAAGCAGTCTTGTGTGTGATATAAGAGTTAAGTTCTGTGTATGAAGGAAGTTAGAGAGAATAAGAAAAAAATAAATGAAAGTTTAAATTGAAGACAAATTATAGGAAAGGCTGTATGTCCTGATAACTTGGAGAGGAACAGTGAACTTATAAGACCTTGAGTTAAAGTGTTACAAAGTTACCTTAAAGATCCCTGTCAGTAAGGGAGCAGATCTTGTGTGAGACACCAAGCAATTGTTGAAAATATTCACATTACTGGTTACATTGTTCTACCATTTTATTTATGAAATATTTCAATAAATCTTCTTTATTCAAGTATGCCAACTCTGAAATAAATACTTCCTTAGGACCACATAGATCCTCATGAGGCTTAAACTCAACCTACCTACCCAGTAAAGAGCCAAAGTAAAAGCATAAAGGTTTGGAAAGCCTTAAAATTTCCTGGTGGCAGCCGGATATACCCTAGTAGAACAAAATAAAGAACACTTTTAAAGGGAAACCAGTCCTCCCCATATAAGGGGTCGTCACAGGCACCCTTAAGAGAACCTGTCTCCATGTTCAGCAGAAGGAGGTGATAGAATGGCTTTATGCCACTTCAGACTGTCATTGGCCAAAGCCAGATTTGTAAGTTTCCCCACTTTTAAAAACAAAAACAAACCCCCCCCCCCTGCACATTTGTTTTAAAAATTAGCACTTCAGGAAGACAGGTTCTAGTTGAGCTAGTTCTTGGCATGCTGTGCTAGTTTTCCACATAGGGATTGTTAAAGAAAAATGTGATTGTGCCCCCGCTGGCAGTCTGCTGTGGTACAGTCCATTCTACCCCATCAAGCATGCTGCTGCCTCATTACCCCCTTATTCTGCTGCCAGTCTTAAGCCAGGCCTTAGATGCCCAGTCGTTAAAATGTAACACATGTGGCACTCCAGCACAAAGCAAGCAAAAGCCCAAACAGAATGTCCTCTAACCCTCCCTGAACTTGAACCAGTCATCAACGGGCACTCTAGAATATGCATCCTTGCCTGCAGAATGCAAGCTGAATTGGATGGTACTCCTCCAAAGCAAGATTTTCATTCTTTAGTTATACATACACACACCTATTGCACTTCCTAGCTCTTTTTATGTTTTTTTAAAACCTCAACCCCATCTTACTTGAAAGTAGGGGCAGAACAGATGGAAGTTGGTTTAGATGCTTGGTGCTTGCCCTCACAGAAATTGCAGATAGCCTCAGTGTGCAAGACACCTGTTCTGTTTGTTCAGACGGAACTCCTGCAACACAAAGAGTCTATGAAAATGGTGAACTGATTGGCAACCTGGAATAGTAGGAAAGGTGGCTTTCATGGTGCATAAACGGCACCCCAGTTGACCAATGTAAAACATACAAATATCTGGGCATAACCTTCCATGAATCCTTGAACTGGAATGCCCACATAGCCCTAACCAAAATAGCAGCTCAAGACCATAGGTGCAATAATGGGATTCTTCCACAACAAGGGTGGCCACCTCATAGACACAGCCATCAAGCTTTATGCTAGCAAGGTCATCCCCCAAATACTCCATGGTGCTGAAATATGGGGATGGCAAGACCAAGTCCTTACCAGGGTGGAAATAATCCAAAACAATTTTATGAGACGCATCCTGGCACTCCCAAGGGGGACACCAACAGCCATGACGCGAGCCGAGCTGGGTTTGCCTTCAGTAAGGGCACGTGCACATGCTGTAATTTTAATATTCTGGAAGAAACATCAGCTAGTTGATACAGGTTCCTTTAGCAACTCTAGCTCCATATTCTGCAAATTAACAACTCAACCCGATTTAGCATGCTATTCAACATTATTACTAAATATACAATCCCAGACGACTTATTACTCCCCTCAGGTAATAACTCTCATTTGCGGGATTGGGTTTACAATGAAGGCTCTCGAACTGACAAATCCTTAATTAGTCAACAGAAATTTGCCCCACGGTATCCGGCATTTTAAACAGACCACTCCAGAGCCTCCTACCTGGCTCATATCTCAATCTACAGCATAAGAAGGGCATTCACTGCTCTTTGTTTTCAGACCCTGCCAACTGAGCTGCTAAAAGGACGATATCTCAAAACCCTTACAACCAACGTACCTGTCTGTGAGGGATTTCGGTTGAAGATCTAACACACTACATTTTAGAATGCCCCCTGTACAGTGGTCCTAGAATCAAATTCCTCAACCCAATCCTAACAACTTTACAATTCACATTAGGCACCGACATAGTAACCTTTCTACTCTTGGACGTCAATCCCACCATTTCTTACAGAATGGCACTCTATGCTTATGCTGCAAGAAAAATTAGAGATAGGGCTATGGAATGATTGTACTTTTAGAATATGTCATTTAGACATCTGATCTTAATACCTATATTTTCATTCACATATTCTATATTTTTAATACTGTCTTGTTAATTTCTGTATTTCTTATATTTTATGTCTTATATTGTGATGGCCAATGGCTATAAACAATAAACTTGAGTGAGGTGGCTTTGTGGAGGTGTCCATAATTTACCATGTCCTACTGGGAAGCTTCCTAGAAGCTACTGACTGGCCATTGGTGCAAATGAGATGCTGACAGGGATGGACCTTTGGCCCGAAACTGCAGGGCAGTGTTTGTGTTCTTAAAACAGCCAGTGTCGTGTAGTGAGGTCGTCAAACTACAATCTGGGAGGCCAAGATTCGAATCCCCACTCTGCCATGGAAGTGGCTGGTTGACCTTCGCCCCGTCATACACTCTCAGCCTAACCTACCTTAAGGGTTATTGTGAGGAAAAAATGGAGGAGAGGAAAATGACTGAGAAGAAACGTGGGGTATAAATGAAGTACATAAATAAATGTCTTCTGTCAGAGAGCGGGGAAGGGGGGGGGGCTGTGTATAAAGCCTGTCCATTAAATGTGCAATTTTAAATTGCATCTCTGTTTCAGATGCCAAAAACCTTAAGGCTGAGCAGGAAGATGTACCTCAGCTGATGCGCACACGAAGTGATGTTGGAGTGCGCCGCAGGGGGAACCTCCGCACCCCAAGTGAACAGCGCCGGCTCAAGCGCCACCGCTTCTCTATAAATGGGCACTTCTACAATCATAAAGTAAGCCCAGTTTTCCCTTGAAGGACCCCTTCCTCTTGTCTGCCAACTGAAGTCTACCTCCCCATCCCTGATCTCTGTCCCCCCCCCAAAGAGGTGATGTGGATGACTGCTGAATAGGGCTTTTTAGGGGGGTGGGAGGGCTTTGGAATTCTCTCCACCTTGAGGCTTGTCTGATGCTTAACTGTCCTGTCTTTTAGACACCAGGCCCAAACTTTTAGCTGAAGAGTTTTTATCTTTTTAATTCTGTTTTATGGTCTCCTTCCAGCCTGAGGACAGTTTTATGGAGGTTTTTTTTATGCTGCTCAATGTTTGTTTTTATGCCCTTAATAAGTCCACCAAAGAGCTCCCTGAGCTGTCTGAGTTGCTTTGGTTTGTGGCAGGACCCAACATGGGTACAGGTGGTAAGAGGACTCCTAAGGGCCATCTGCCAGCCAATGAATTTCAAAGACAAGCTGGGGAAAACCAGCAAATCCCCCTTCCCCAGATTGGTATTGTAGTACCTGACGTTTCACCAGCAGCTGTGACTAGCATCCTCAGAGGTGTAACACAGAAAGATGGAGTATTCTCTGTGTCAGTGTGAGAAGAAAAATGGTAGGTAGGTATATTGTATCTACTCAGGAAGGTGGGGTAGGGCTGAGTCATTATTGGGTAAGAGTTTCCCAGGTTGTGACATGCTAATGGAGGAGCTTTCCTGAGGAAGTTATTTTGCATATAGATTGGCTATTGAAATTCTAATCTTATCTGTAGTGCTGTTGTCAGATGTAGAGCATTTTGTGTTTCTCAGGACTGGAAACCATGCCCTATTTATTTTTAAACTCTCCTCTTTCCTGTTGAAATTGTGTTTATGTTTATGAACTTTAATGGCTTCCCTGTGTAATCTGACATGGTAACTGGATGTCTTGTCCAGCATTTCAGTGTCTTAGAATAAGCTACTGTGTCCTGTTTGAGTTAGGCTATGTTCAATCACTGCTGATTTTTCAGGTTGGCCAAGTCTGCAGTGTCTTTCTTGTTCTTTTATTCCTGTCTGGATGCTACGTTGTGTGGTCCCGATGTAAAATATTAGAAAACATTAGAAAAACATTGAATGGCACCAAAATGAACACAGTATGCATTATTGGCCCACAAGTGGGAAAAAGCAAAGTGGAGGGGGGGCATGCCAGATAACATGGTACCTGTCGCTGTCCTCCACCAAAAAGCCTGGTGGAAAATCTCTGCCTTACATGCCCTATGGAATTGCATGAGGTCCCACAGGGCGCAGATGTTATTTGGCAGAGCGTTCCACTAGGTAGGAGCCAGGACTGAAAAAGGTCAAGGACAGCTGGGCTACTTTAGGGCTAGGGATCACCAGCAGATTATTTCCAGCAAAGCATAGAGCTCTTCGAGGGACATACCAGAGGAGGCGGTCCCAAAGATACATAGGTCCCAGACAATGCTTTCTCTAAACTGTGGAGTCTTGTGAGCAAAAATTCTACTTTGTGAGTTCCTGGCATTAAAGTTGTGAGCAAGCAATTTGGCTACTGCATAAATTAGTTTGCTCTGGAGCCATCCTTCCTGAGCGAAGACAAAAATGTGTGAGTCGGAGGCTAAAAGACTGTGAGCTAGCTCACACTAACTCAGCTTAGAGGGAACACTGGTCCCAGACTGCTCAAGGCCTTAAAGGTCAGCACCAAAAGCTTTAACCTGACCCAGTGCTCCACTGGGAGCCAGTGCAGCTGGCGCAGCACAGGTTGAATGTGTGTGGTCCGTGGTGTCGCAGTCAGGACTTGCACCGCCACATTCTGGACCAGTTGGAGTTTCTGGATCAGTCTCAAGGGCAAGCCAACAATAGAGCAAGTTAACAGTAATCCAGTCTAGAGGTGACCATTGCATGGATTACTGTGGCTAAGTCAGGGCGAGACAGAAAAGGGGTCAGCTGCCGCCTGGCACAGCTGGTAAAACGCCAGCTTGGTAACATTTGTGATCTGGGTCCTCATGGATAAGGTGTCCAAGACCACACTCAAACTCTTGACAGTTTGCGCCAGTATTAGAGGTGCACCCTCAAGAGTGGGAAGCTGAAACCCCAACCCTGAGTCTCCCCCACCCAGCCACAGAACCTCCATCTTAGTTGGATTCAGTTTCAACCAACTCTTTCTCAACCATCACGGCCTCCAGCTCCCGGCCAGCTTTTGTGGAGGGGAGTCCGGACACCTTCCCATCAACAGATACAGCTGTACTGATGACATCCCAGCTTGAAACTCCATGCCAGCTGGGCAAGGGGGGCATATATAGATTTTGAACAAAACCGGGGAGAGGATTGCCCCCTGAGGAACCCCACATGTTAAGGGGAACCTAGTTGCCACCCTTCCCCCTAGTGCCACCCTCTGTCCCTGACCTTGGAGGAATGAGGCAAGCCACTGTAAGACCATCCCACACACTCCTGTGTCGATGAGGCGGTGGGTCAACAGATCATAGTCGACCGTATCGAACCCTGCTGGATGCTCTGCACATCTGGCCAGTGCCACGTTCCCACCAATCCACCCCCCATCTTTCACTTCTTTGACATCCAGCACTCCCCTCTTCTGATTCCCTGGGTTGTCTTTCTCTTCCTTTTCACAGACATCGGTGTTCACACCCGCCTATGGCTCCATCACAAACGTCCGAATAAACAGCACAATGACAACACCACAAGTTCTGAAGTTGCTGCTCAACAAGTTTAAGGCAAGGTTTTGCGGTGATTTTAAGGGTACTGGCACAAAAAAAGTTTGGTACCTGAGTGGGAAAATCCCAGTGGCACCTTCCCTCTCCCTGCTTAATCCAGCATGGAATTAGGGATAGTACAGAAGAGGGCAACCAAGAAGATTCAGTGGCTGGAGCACTTTTCCTATGAGGAAAGGCTGAAGAATCTGGAACCTTTCAGTTTAGAAAAGAGGTGACTAAGGAGGGTGACATGATAAAGATTTATAAAATTATGTACAGGGTAGAGAGAACTTTCCCTCCCTCTCCCAAATACTAGCGCTAGGAGGAACCCAATGAAGTTGACAGGGAAGTAGATTCAGGGCTGACAAAAGGAAATACTTTTTACTCAACTTAGTTTATTTATCAGTGAGTAATTAAATTGTGTAATTCACTGCCAGTGAATGTAGTGTTGGCCACCACAGCCGTAGATGGCTTTAAAGAGCATTAGATTGCCAATCTTCCTCAGTCTTTAAAAAAAAACATTATAAGGTGAGCGCTATATCACTTCAGTGGAGTCAGTGCATCTCAGTGGTGCTGCTATAGCACTGAAGTGCTGTAGCAGTCTAAGACTGTAGTGCTCACCTTAGAACATTAAAAAGTATGAGATTGTGTGGTGAAAAGGGGCAGGGAAAAAGGCAGCACTGTAGGGACTGCTGTGAACATTTGAAACAACATAGCACAGCAATTCAGAAGCATAATGAAGGGGTTGAAAATGGAAAGAAGCAGTTTCCCTCAAAAGCGGCTCAACCACACTTTGCTAACCCGATGCAAGTGGATTTGTATGAACAGGTAAATGAATTCTGCTAGCAGCCAGTTACTGAAATTGTTCTGTCTGAAATGACAGTAAAAATCCATTAGCAACCAGTTACTGAAACAGAACACAAAGGCAGTTTGAAGAGGGTCATCAGTTGTGCCTCTCTGTCTTTCCGGCGGTTGCCCTCGGGTACCCCTGGAAGTCTGCTGCTTGATGTGGCGGGTCTTCCTTTCCTTGCCTCATAGCTGGGCTGCTGAGGGTGACCTCTACAGCAAAAGATCCCAAAATCAGTCCATTGAGAATGTGTATGTGAGCTCCTTTGAGTTTCATTGATCAGGAGAAAAGTGGGACAGAAGTATTTTATATAGGGGAATGTCAAATTCATTAGCAGAAATCTCTGGATTTCAGCATGTTTTCTTTGGGAAGTTCTTTTTGTGGGATAATCTAGGTAAATGAAGTGTGTAAGTTGAAAGTTCTTTCGCGTTTTTTACATTTTCAGATTGAAAACTCTGCAGAGGAGTTTGCCCTGTACATTGTTCACACTAGTGGAGGTAAGCAGCCCACAAAGGGTGTTCAGGGGCTTTGGAATGAGAAGTGGTGTAGCACAGTGATGGAGAGTGCAAGCTCTGATTGAGGAAGTCCCTGGTTCAGTTCCCACCCCTGCCATGGACTCAGTAGGTCAGAACGAGATGTTTTGCAAGACATGCAGGGCTGTGTCCCAAAGCAGCAACTTTCCGTCACATGAGCACATGAAGCTACCAGCCCTGACCTGGATGGCCCAGGCTAGCACCGTCTCATCTGAACTCAGAAGCTATGCAGGGTTGGCCTTGGCCCTGGCTAGTATTTGGAAGGGCGATCTCCAAGGAATGCCAGGGCCATGACACAGAGGCAGACAATGGCGAATCGCCTCTGAAACGTCTCTTGCCTCAAAAGTCTAGCTCGACACCTAGTGAGGCATAACGCTAAAGAGCCAGAACTTCTGGCTTCCAGACAATACTTGGATCTCCTGGCTACTACACACAATGCCATAGGACAATTAATTAATTAAGCTACCTTATACCAAATCACACCATGGGTCCATCACGGTCACTATTGTCTACTCAGACTTGGATGCAGCTCTCACAGGGTCTCGGCTGGAGCTCTGTCACATTGCCTACTACCTATCCTTTTAACTGGAGGTGCCAGGGTTTGAACCTGGGACCTTCTGCCAGCCAAGCAGATGCTCTACCACTGAGCCACGGCATCATCCACCAGTAAACGTGTGCCTCGAGATCACTGGACTCCAGCTTTCCCTGCCGTCGCATCCCTATATGCATCAGCCGATGGAAGTGGGTATGGAAGCTCTGAGGACAATGGTGTCACATTGCCCATTTTCTAAAAGGCTAGATCTACATCTGCAGCACAGTGGGGGAGTCAATTCCTGAGGTGCCAGATCAGATTCTGTACCATTTTGGACTGCAAGATGGGAAAGGCAATGTTTGAATGCTCTCTCACGGAAAAGTCTCCCTGCAAGCAGAAGAACTAGCACAGCAGAGAGAAGGATCTTTCAAGCCCGGTCTTCTGCTTGTAGTGCGAATTCTTGACTTGGAAGCAGTTTTACTACTATTCTTAATAGGTAGGCAAGGAGGGAAGGCAGCATGGTGTAGCCCCATCTCATCAAATCTCGGAAGCTAAGCAGGGTCAGGGAGACTTTGCAGAGGCAGGCAATGGGAAAACACCTCTGCTTCTCAGTTGTCTTGAAAGCCCCTTGCTGGGATCGCCTTTAGTCAGTTACGACTTGATGGCACTTGCATACATAAATAAGTTGGAGAGCATTCCCAAATGTGACTTTTTTTTCACTTGTGCCTTGACAGAGGTTTACTGTCTGTTCTACTGCACATGTAGGCCAAGTCCTGTGAGCTAGAGGGGAAGAGATGTGGGCTTCCTCTCTATGGCAGGAGCCACACACTCTCACTTGTCTTGTGGAGGAGTGGAGTGGCATGCTGCACTTGGGACAGGTTGGCCTTATCAAGCTATTTCTGTGTGCCAGTTGTCCATTCCTCCAAGATGGCAGTTAGAATGCACTGCTGTAGCCCAGTGATAACATAAGAGAGTTTTTGCTAATTTGCATAAGAGCCCTGGAAGTGAACAAGAAAGATCTGAAATACCAGATCTCTCCAGACTGCTCTACAGTGAGGTTTCCCCCCATTCCTTTGTTGGCCGAGTGTAGATATGCAGTAAAACAGAGCACAAGCTGTTTAAAGAATAAAGTCGGTTTATTAACAAGGGAACAAACTTTGTAAGAAAGAGGAGACAGAAAGAGACGGCTAACTAGCTAGCAGGGAGTCAGTAATGAAGAGATCTCAGCAGGAGCTGGAAAAACCCCAGTGGAGCCAATCAGGAGACAGGAAAAAGACTATTTGAAAATAGTAGGAAGTCCCTCATCTCACTATGCTAATTAGTTGTCCCCTCTGCTGCCCCCTGCAGGATATTCTTGCCATTTTCTTTATCTAATCACAATAGACCTTGCATATTCCAACAGCCTTAACAGTGGCTTGTGGGGCATAACAACTCCTCCATATCCTAAGTGGGTGGTGGGGCAGCAGCTGCTATTCAGCGAGCACATATGCAAAGCCCATTTTGATTTTTTGGACCCTGGATCTATGGATCCTGGCTGCAGTTGAGAAATGTCAGTATAATGCCAATTTTGATGCAATACCTTTTCCCATGCTGCATTAAACCAAATTGCCAGCACTGTGTCCTGGTTTCCCAGAATGTTCTTGCTAAGCTTAGCTTCTGCCACTCCAAAGACAGTTGTTTCTTGGAGACCTTTTTATAGATCACATGAAGGTGTCTGATACTGAGTAAGCTCATTCATCTCAGTAATGTCCACTCTGACTGGCAATGATTTTCCAGAGCCCTAAGTGTAAAGGTCTTTCACATCACCTGATTCGTTTAACTGGAGATGCTGTGGGTTGATCCTGGGACCTTTGATATACAAACCAGATGCTCTTCCACTGAGCCACGGCCTGTTCTCAATGGGTGAATGTGGAAGTAAAGGTGGAGTCAGGAGTGTTGCCTTCTCCAGGGTCCTCAGTGCCTTGATTTTTTTTCTTTTTTGTACACAGAAAAGCAGAAGCTGAAGGCCACCGATTACCCTCTGATTGCACGGGTTCTGCAGGGGCCATGTGAACAGATTTCTAAGGTTTTTTTGATGGAGAAAGACCAAGTAGAAGAAGTCACCTATGACGTGAGTTGCTCTGCAAATATTTTACTTTCAGGGGTTTGTGCCGATTCACTTTTGAAAGCCATCTGCAAGGACTGGGAGTCAGAAATGAATGTTAGGAGGAGGAAGACTTATCAGCTTGTACTTGGGCCTTTCCTCTAACGTTTGTGCTTCAGATCCAAAGAGCTGTCATTGCTTTGTAAAGTTCATGTCTCCCCAGTTCATGCACAGTCAGCATTTGTATATGTTTGGTCAGCATCAAGGCAAAGACAAATTTCTCTTTTTGTGTTCTGTGCTAACAGAGAAGGGCATTGGCAGGGAAAATACCTCTCTGCTGCCATCTAGTGGCCAGATTAAAACCACTCGTTTCCATAAACATACACTATAAAGAAAGGGTGCTGGGATTAGACCTCACGCAGAGAGAGAAAGGGGGTGGAAATGTTTAAATGGAACAAGGACCTTTCCCCACCTGGTATGTTAAGCTGTGCTTTGCAAGTACAGGGTATCATTTAATGGAAAATGCTGATGCCTGACAAAACCTGTGTGTGTGTTACATGCCACCAAGCAGCTTCTGATTTTTGCTGACCCTGTGAATAAATGACCTCCAAAAAGGTCCGGACATTGACAGCCTTGCTCAGATCTTGCAAACTGAAGGCCACAGCTTCCTTGATTGAGCCAATCCATCTCACGTTAGGTCTTCCTCTTTTCCTGCTGCCTCCAACATTTCCTGACATTCTTGTCTTCTCATGATGTGACCAAAGGTAAGATAGCCTCAGTGGATTCATCTTAGTTTCTGGGAGGAATGCAGGCTTGACTTGATGTAGAATGTTGTACATATTAGATTCCATGTCAAAAATGAAGTCAAATGAAGAGGAAGTTCTTGTATTTTATTGTAATGAAATACGGAAAACAGTTAGGCCAAAGGAGCCATCAAAACGGATTGCTTTCTTCTCAGCATAATCAGGAAACATGCCTCAATTAATAGGAAAACAATTAGATCAAATAGTTAACCAAAAATTGACAACTTTCTTCTTTTTCTTCTTCATCTTCTTCTTGAGCATATTCTGAACATATTCAGGAAATACATGATATTTTATACATGGACTGACATCATCAAGAAAACAATATTCAAACAGCATAATTGGTTACAAAAGACAGTGGTAATTTGAGTAATAATCCTCTGATTGGCCAGATATAAAGAAACATATCTATATCAAACTTAAGTGTTTACTTAACCTAACCTAAATGATAATGGGCAAGGATTCTTCAGGTCAGACTAAAATCTTATCTGACCCAGACATTGAAAGGTTTGCCCTAAGAACTACAGAATCATGAACTTTGTACCTATTATGTTGTCTGCTAACAATATCAGACCTACAAGAGGAAAGCCTTCTATATAACAGGCCTTTCTAACATCCTAATAAAATATTACTTAAAGAATAAATCTATAAAAACCAGAGAGATATGAATATGAACAATCAAGAAGGAAAAACCTATATATGAAAATCTTTATATTCCCATTCATACTACAAGAACTCACTTATTTATCTTTTGAGAGGTCCATGGCATCCATAAAACTTTCTTCCAACACCACATTTCAAACGAATCAATTTTCTTCCTGTCGTTTTTCTTCATTGTCCAGCTTTTGCATCTATACTGTCGTTTGAATGATCTCAGTCTCCGGTATCATGTAGTAGAACAGGAGCTGGTCTGTATTTTTTTTTGGGGGGGGGGAGGTCACTAATGGATTTCCCAAACGGTGCTGTAGCTGCAGGCATTCCCTTGTTTTTAACTCTGAATCTCAGCTTCCCCAGAAACACATTTTATTTTTTTTCAGTTTAGAAGCAAAAGGAGGGGAAGTGGCGTAGGGGAGGGCCGTATAAATGTCTATAAAACTCTGAATGTAGAGAGAGAGATTTCCCCCCCCCCAGCTCTCTTAATCCTAGAATTAAGGGGTCATAGAACAAAGCTAGCCCAGGTTAGCCCGATCTCATCAGATCTTGGAAGCAAAGCAGGGTCGGCCCTGGTTAGTATTTGGATAGGAGATGTCCAAGGAATACCAGGGTAGTGATACGGAGGCAGGCAAGGGCAAACCACCTCTGAAGGTCTCTTGTCTTGAAAACCCTGCAGGGTCACCGTAAATCAGCTGTGACTCCACGGCACTTTTCACGACCAGAACAAAGCTGACTGGCAACAGGATCAGGACAGACAAAAGAATCTTTTAACACAGAGAATGGGTTTCCATGTGCATGGCCAGCTGTTGCCAGAAGAGTCAGACAAAGTCAGCTTGTTTTAACTTCGTTATTGTATTTTGGCTTTTATGTATGGAAACTGTTTTCAGCCTTTTTTGGAAAAGTGGCATAGAAATAAATTAGTAGGGGGGAAATTTTGGTCTGATCCATCAAGGTGACTCTTGTATTATTTAAGGCATTTTGGGCTAGACTTTCCTCATAAGCAGAGCCGTTCTGCTCGGAATGGAAAACCATTTTTATTAGTTTGTAGATCTTCTTGTCATATCTTTTACCTCTTGTCTTTCCCCCACACGTGTGGCATTCAGAAAGGGCAGGAGTGCAATTCTCCTGTTGACGCCAATTGCACACAGTGGGGTGCAGTCAGATCCCCAGATGGCATCGTGTGAAAGCCTCTTGCTAACAGTGCCATCCTAAGCAGAGTTACGCCCTTCCATGCCTATGGATGGGGTACAACTCTGTTTAGGATGGCACTGCAAGTCTCTTGCAAAGTCTGTGCTGAAGCATTTTGCAATGGAAGGAGCGGTCTTGTGATGCAATTGAGCCTCCAGCTCATATTCTGCCAGGACCTAGTTGAAGTTATGCAGGGTGGTGCCCCAATTTGGACCGGGAATAAGGATTCTGCAGCTCTGTTCTCCGAGGTTGAAATCAGATTTAGGGTCTCGAGCTGAGGGGGTGGACACCGAAGCCTGAAGTGGAGCAGATGAAAGACGATCAACCAAGAGCTGAAGGCCAGGCCCCTGTCCTGTAGGATTTATATCTGGCCTAGCTAGTCCAGAGATTTTGCACTGTTCTCCAGTCACAGGGTATGATGTTGCATCCCTTCTTCCCTTCCACATAAGCAGAGGACTCTGAGCACAAACAGTCCCAAGGGATTCCAGCATCCTCGCAGTGCTGAGCAAAACTATGGCCCTGTTCCTGCTAAAATTGCTCAAGCAACACAGGAAGGAATGTTCTGTGCTGGAACGAAGTGCTTCGAGTGGCACTTAATGGCAAGGGGTCAAGGCTCAGCAAAATTAATAGCTTTCCTCCAGCCTAAAGATCCTTTCTCTGGCTTAAGTGGGTTTCTTTGTCCAGAAGAAGAGCTACTGAGGTTGGAGTAACGCTCCTTAGGCTGGTGGGGGAAGACTTTACACTTAACAGACAAGAGGGAGGATACCTGCAAGTGAGCTACCTTTGGATCCTTTCCTGGTTCTTCCTTGCTCCTGTGATGTGTACACTAAGTCGTGGGTGCATCTGAAAATTCAGGAAGTTTGCTGTTGCCACAAAGAGCACTTTGGAGTCTGCAAATGTTTGTTCAGCTCTTCTGTGCTCTCAGATGAAGGAGTAAAATTGAAACCACTCTGGGCAGAACTCAGTACTTGAAGATAAAGGTCAATCGCAAGATTTCCCCATTTTTCTTTCCCCTGCAGGTTGCCCAGTATATCAAATTTGAAATGCCCGTCTTGAAAAGCTTCATTCAGAAACTCAAAGAAGAAGAAGATCGAGAAGTGAAGAAACTGAGGCGCAAGTAAGTTCTTCCTTGCCAGGGAGGTGGAACTAGTGGCTTCTAGTCCTCAAGGCCAAGAGTTTTACCAAGTGCCTTGGGACATGACAGCAGAGGACAGAATAATTCTGGAGGTGTTTTCACAGGTAACGCTGAAAGTGCCTTCTGGCCTGCTACTGTGGCATATTTTCTCAGACGTCCGTCCTACTGTGTTTATTGGCACTTGTTCTCAAATAAGCAGTCTTAGGATCACTGCCTTAAGAGCTTTTTGCACTTTGGGTCTGCATGTCTAAAGAACATATTGTAGTCCTGAATGTCCAGGAACATGTTACCATCCACTCAGAGAGGCGTGGAATGGCAGGTACCTCTGACATTATGGCGGCTTGATTTTTCAAGGCCTGCTTTTGTCCCCTCCCAGCAACCGGTGTGAGAATCAATACTGTGTGATGCCACTAGCCATTCCTCCCCTCTTACTTGCTGCAGACCAACCTGGCTCATTCTGTGCATTTTTTTAAGGTATTCGGTTCTGCGCGTAATGATTGAGCGGCGGTTGGAAGAGATCTCCGAAGGCCCAATCACAATGTAATGCCACCCTCCATGGAGAACTGTGCTAGAGCCTGGCGTCCGGAAGAGAGAGACTTCTTAAAGATGACAAATGCCCTGTGGCGAGCAAAGAGGATGCTTCCTCCCTGCAACTGAACTCGAATATGGAACTCAACTTTGGCCATTGTCTCATCCTTGCTCCCCAGTTGTAGAAGGAGTCTGTAGGTGCTGAGGCTTCCAAGGACTAAATGTGGGTCATGAGCTTCACACCTTCTGTCTTCTGCTGATGAGCTTCCCAGAGCCATCTGAGTGGCTGCTCCGGGAAGTGGGGTGCTGGGTTAGGTGGTCTTTTGCATCTGATCCCTATGTTCTTAGGGGGCTGTTAGCCATAACTGTGTCTGGATGCCACCTCTTTGCTTGTCAAAAATGTCAGCCTGTCCTTCACATCAAACTTCTTTGGTCACGATTAAGGTTTAGAGGGAAGCCTACCCTGTTGACATTCCTTCCCCCCCCTGCCCTAATTAGGCATTGGTGCTTTCCAAGGTCCTGTTATGGTCCTCACCCCAAGAGGGGCTGCTGCAGCACCATTCAACCCAACCACCACTGAGAGTCCTCAAGCACCTGTGGCTCTCTGGCCTTTTCCCTTGTTCTTTGTAAGCCTCCAAAGCAAGTTCTTTCTGCCTTCTGCTGGATCGGCAGAAATGCTGCCCCAAGTGGGCACAGATGGTTTGAACTTGCTAAGGTTGCTTTCATGCATGTTGGATAATGCACTTAAGCAAACATTT
This sequence comes from Gekko japonicus, assembly GCF_001447785.1. Taxonomy (NCBI): domain Eukaryota; kingdom Metazoa; phylum Chordata; class Lepidosauria; order Squamata; family Gekkonidae; genus Gekko; species Gekko japonicus. The sequence goes on along the minus strand of NW_015172553.1, from coordinate 676,772 downwards.
GCAACTGGATTTTCCTGTTTCACACAGGAATACCTAGTTGCAAACAATTGCTAAAGTACATTGAGAGTGCATTATCCAGTGTGTGTGAAAGCTGCCTGAATCTCAGTCTCTTCCACAGACACCCCCCTAGCCCCTTTGCATCTATCTCCAGGTAGTTCTCTCAAGTCCTTCCCCACAGCACACTATCTTCTTTGAGAAGAAAAAAGAGCTGAAAGACCCAAGTCGAAGGTATGAGGCATTCATCTTGGTCCGAAAATGTGCTTGTTGGGTTGACTTTTGAGTATGGCCAATGTCATTCGTCTGAAGCATGGTTCTCAATGAGGCATGAGAGGGGCTCTGAATGACTGTCACTGACAGCCAAGCCCAGGTTCCTTACTCTCTGTACCGCTAGGACAGGTTGCAGGCAGAAGGAGCTGTTGGCCTCAACTCCTCTGTTCTGCAGCACCACCAGTGCAGGTGGCCAGAAGGGGGCAATTGCACCTAGTTGCTCAGTGCAGTCTGATCTGCTGCAAACTGCCTGGGTCTACTGAACCTCTGACCTAGCATACAGTTGCTGGTCTTTACAGTGATGTGAGATGTGTAAAGGAGGTTTGGGCAGACCAAGGGGTACTATCTGGAAAGGGCTGGAAGTCCCATCTTTCCCCTTTTATGACCCTTCCTCAGGAACACCAGTATTCCTGGCCAGCTTCCTGCTTCTACACATTCAGTGCCGATTGTTTCAAGCTATTAAATGAGCTTGCTAAAGGCTTGGATCCTTTTGCATAATTTGCAGAAGGGTGACGATTGAACCTTGAATGAGTTTAAACTTGAATATATCCAAGAGTGAGCTGTAAAATTCTTGCTGTAAATCTCATCCTTCCCATGGAAATCTCTTTACCCCGCAACTGCACTGATCTCTGAAAATGGCAACCAAGGACAGGACTTGAATGATTAAAGATGATGCTGACTCTTGAAGTACCATTTTCAGGAACCTTTCTGCATTCCATCGATATTAAGGCCATACCCAGGGATACTGGCAGCAGCAGATGCCTATAGAAGGATTACCTCTTGTTTAGCAATGAAAAGTAGAGTGTTCTTTTCCCTTTTTCTGTTTGTTTAAAAGAGCCAGGAAATCAGGATTCTTGGACAGGACTTAGAATGGAAGAATATGCAACATTACTTGCAAGCGTGTGTGTGGCTGTGCATGCAAGACCCCAGAGGACTTATCCCTGTCCCCACTTGCTGTTTTTTCCTCCCAATTGGCACTCCAATCTGTTTTCCCCTTCCCTGCCAAGGACTTCCAGGTACTCATTTATCCTCTGAAACGGGCCAAACTTTATTAAACTTCAGAACAAGAAATCAACAGAGAGCCCGTATAAAGTGCATTTGCATAACTGCAAGTATACCACTTAAACATTACTGATAACTGATATGTCAACCAGCCATAAAGTTTCTGCAGCCCAAACACTGGTTGTTTCAGGTCCTTTTTTAGGAAGTGGCCCCCACAGAATCTCAAAATAAGTAATAGGTACACACAGCAGTGTCCCATGTGACTGCCTTAGTGCACTGGCATAAACCTGCACTGGATTACCGGCAGATGTTCACCTATCGTTTTGCTTTCTGTGAAACATCTTTAAGTAGCCCCTTAGTCCCATAATAAATCCTTGCCTGCTTTTTCTTTTATTCTAGTATCCCCCTACCCCCTCCAGCATACCTTAACA
>NW_015172553.1:636084-675051 GCF_001447785.1 Gekko japonicus | reverse complement strand
GAGCCACACATGGCTCTAGAGCCGTAGGTTGATGATCCTTCCTGTGACAGGTACCTGGAACCCTGTTGGTTGTCAGAAATGTCTTTGCAAGGAGTTGCAGTGGGGAAGGTGCTGGGGGAGAGATTGTCTTGCCACCCCCTGGAGGTTCTATGTGTTAACAGAAGTGCCCATCAGGTTTCACTGCTGGTTTCTTCTTGTTACTCCCCCCTTCTGCCCCCGGTTGTTTTGTGGTCCCCATGGAATCTTATTGACAAAAGAATTATGGAGATGAAGATCTGTTTTTACCACCTTGAGAAGAGTAGTTCTTCCAGGGTTTCGTATTACAGCTGGAATCCTAAGCGCACTTACTGGACAGTAATTCCACTGAGCAGCATGGGACTTACTTCTGAGTCAGCCTGCTTAGGTCTAGTCCTTTCGTCTCTCTCTCGGCCCTTCAACTCACCCTATAACATCTTTTCACTTCTAAATTGCACTAGATTGATTGAAGATATTTTTCCCTTCTGTTTCTTTCTAGTATTATCTATGCCAAATATCATACGCGCAGGAAAATACCAGCAATAATTTATATGTGAATAATGTTATTTTTAGAAAGATTTGAAAATAAACCAGCTCAAGAGCAGCCTGATTTTTTTACTAGTGACCTGTTCGGAGCTATCTCCAAGCTCCATTTGTGTAAATCAAATAGCACAAACCTCTTTGCTCTTGTGATTGTTACCTTTACACTGTGTTGGTCCAAATGTACATTCTGTTCCTTTAATGTTCTCAGTTCTAGTCTTGTTTGTTTGTTTGACCATGGAGCTAAGAAAGAAGATGTGTGCATCTTTTGAAGCAGATGTCTGATGTATGGAGAGCAGTTTGTCAGAGTTCCAAGCAGATTTGAGTTCCAAAGACGCTCCTCTTGTAGTTATAATTCAGTATGATAAAACTAGCTATCATTACCATGTCTAAGGGCTGGTTCACACACTTCACTTGATGAGTGACAGCTGAATGTGTGAACTGGCTTGAAAAGCACAGGGTTAGATCCAAGCAGCTTTTTCACTGAGTCTTGCCCAAATCCCCTCATTATTCCCATCACTTATTCCACATGTCTTTTGCCCATGTAGTTCCCAGAATAGCCTCTTTGGTGAGCAAAGGCTCCTTCCCCTATTTCAACAACAGAAAAACTGTTTGGAAACAACCCACAGTGTTTGAGTTGTCATGATCTGCGGTATTCATTTTTGATGTTGAAGCTGTCGTGTGATAAATCTACAGGTGTATATGAACCAGGCCGCTGTATATGAGACAGTAAAAAAAGTTCTGCCTATGCCAGCTTATTTGCACATGCAATTCCATGGTGAACAGTAGCAAACAAGGAGCATGTATGAATCAGTCTTTAGTGTAGTCCCATCTTGAATGCAGACCATTGTAGGAAGTTCTACATGATATGCAAAATGATCTGCAGCTCCATAAAGTGCCCTGATTGTGACACAATGTTGGCCAATGTGTAACAAGCCTCTGTCGCACAGAGTAATTACCTGGAGGGTTCACAATAATGTAGGACGGACACGTGATCTCTAAGCTCGTAAAGCAGAGAGCCTGAACTGTGAATTGGAAGGAGCCCAGATCAAACTTTTCATCTGCCATGAATGTATTAGGTGGTCTTCAGCAAGGAGTTCTTTCTTGGACTTGTGCCATATGAGATAGTACTGTACTACCTTGTAAGGATTACTGAGATGATGTATATGAAGTGTCTGAAAAAAATGCTAAATATGATTATTCCCTAGTGGTTATTCATATGATCTAAGAAGACCTGTAGAGTAAGCATTTGAAGGTTGCATAGAGATCTGGCCACAAGATCTCTTTTCAGGCTAGTGTCCCACCATTCCATTCAGCAGAATTTCTTGCCTAAGGAGCACTCCTCCACCTTAGGTGGCTCTTCTACTGGTAGAAGTACCACTTCTATCGCAGGAACCCTCCCTAAGCTGGATGAAGGCAGCAAATGTTGCTAAATAAAGTGACAGGAAACCAATGAACATCCCTTAGGCAATCACATCCAGGAGGAGAGCATTACCTCTAAGTTGCAGCTCTTAGAGAATCTGCCCATGCTTGGAAGGGTACAGTGTTACCTTCTACACACCATGCCTTCTCAAGTGGGTGGGGTGCCCAGCAAGCACTGGACAACCAGGACTTCCTTGTACAGCATGGCCCATGAGGCTAGCAATGGTTGCTGCAAGAGTCATCCCCCAAGCACAGGTAACTGCTTTCGCTTTGGACACAGTCATGAGTAACTTGTGTCAGGAATGGCTTTATACATACAGAAGTAATATTTTTCTTGGAATGTACCAATTCAGGATGTCTGAATGCACCCCTCCACCCCAAACAAAAGATATGTAGCAAAACAGCATACAAAAAAACCCAACCCACTTAGTTTGATGCCTCACTAGTTTTGCATATGAAGTGTGTTAGAGAAAAATGCAGAGATACAAAGTGCACACCCTTACCCCTGACAGTCCTAGTGGTACCGTTCAAGACAACCTTTACCCCTGGATTCTTCTGAATGGATATATATGGGCCTTGGTCTGCTGAATGTAGCAGCAGAATGAATGCTCTTTCTTGTTTCCACTCTTTTATGTACAGGATTTCATTGATGTCAAGACAAGATCTGTTTGGAAGAGAACCTTTTAATTAGAAACAGAGCTGGTATTCCATGTGTCACCTCAGTGAAGTGAGTTGCAGACATCAGATTCATGACAGGAAAAGCAATATCTTATTCTGAAGCAATGTCTGGGTTTTTTCCATGAATGTTGTGGCCTTCGGAGTCACACAGAACTATTCTTCATCATACTGAAAGGAAATTGCTTGGGGCTTTGAGCCTGCAGGGCACTAAGCATATGAAATGCAAATCTTCCATTATGAATAGCTTAATACATCTGTTGTTTTTTGTTGAGAGAACAAGCAATAAGCCGATTGATAAAAGAAATAAACGTTGGCTAGTGTTCCCATGTTAACTTAGAGTATATTTTCCAGATTCCCATTTTAGACTTTTTTTAAAGACTTGCCAAGGTTTGTGTTACAGGGGGAAACAACAACAACAACACTGCAGTGTGGCAGAAGTGTTTCAATCATGAATCGGATGATGCTTCATCGTTCAGTACTATTCCATAACAGTTCAATTAATAGTGTAAAGCACATGCAACTAGATTATTTTGTTTTAATTAAAAAAGCACTTTGTGAATAGAAATGTGTCAGTGGTGCTGAAGTCTGTTTAATTGCTCTTTTTGTGTGTGTGGAAAACTGAAATGGAGACCCAAATTAAGGGTACAATTGGGAACTGGGCCAGGAACGCTGGAAGGTTTGAGACTATAAAAAGGGGAGGTGGAAGCGCTCGAATTCAGCCAGCAAGTGGTGAGCCATCTCATCTAATTGAGAGCTGGTTTGGTGTAGTGGTTAACAGTGGCAGACTCAAATCTGGAGAACCAGGTTCGTTTCCCCACTTCTGCGCTTGAAGCTAGCTGGGTGACCTTAGGCAAATCACAGAACTTTCAGCCTAAAAATAAGCATAGCTCGCCACCTAGTGGTGCCAAAAAACAGCTACAGCTTTGGCAGCCAAACAATTCTCCCCCGGGATCTATTCCACATGCAATGCCATACGATAATTTCAATTTTTAAAATTTATTTTCTTCTAGACCTTTGAGCTGGCAAGACTTGGTGGGGAGGGGCTGTGGCTTGGTGGCTGCGTACATGCTCTGACTACTGAGTCCCAGGTTCCATCATCATCATCTCCGGCTAAAAGGATTAGGACCTAACCAATGTGAAAGACCTGCTGGTCTGAGTGGACAGTAATGGCCCTGAGAGATGAACTCAGTAAGGCAGCTTCATGAGTGTATCTTCATGAGTCTTTCTTCCATCAGTGAACTTCTCTTTACTTACCTTGGCTTATTCAAGAAATTCTCAGCTAAACTCTAGTGCTTCATTTAACTTGTTTGATAAACACTTTCAGGAGTAGATTGGAGAGTTCAAATTAAGCCCTGGACTGTCATCAACTGGACTGACTGGATGTAAAATAGGCTTGTAGAACACTTGACCCATCAAGCCAACTGTAGTTCATCACCCAAGTAGTCTGGTAAGCCTGTGCTGAACCTGGGGAAAAAATGACTGCTGACCACCTGGCAGCCTAGGATACATGGCCCCTGGGCTGCATTTGGCCTGGCAGGTCACACAACTGTATGTGCTGGTGTTGAATTGGAGCAGACTATGCTCTTTTTGATCAGTCAGGTGATGATGAAGCTGCAGGCTTGCTTTTGTTCCCTGCTGGAGAGCCCCAACGGTCCATGACAATTGCATTAGCCACTCGCATGGGATGCAGGCAGCTTCACGGCATCGTCCTGTAGGCAGAGAGTGTTTCCTGCTGCGGAGGGTCTCCCTCTCTAGGTGGCTGTTCCTGGGGCAAAGTAAGTGAAGTTTATTTTTTTCCCCTTGATGGTTGATTGAGATCAGAAGTTTTCCAGCTCTCTTTGCAGCTCCTTGGGCGGGGGAGGGGGGAATGCTTTCTTTTCCTCTTAAGCCACAGCCTGAATAAGTGGTTTCTTTGCAAAGTGGGTAGGAGGTTTTAGACGAGCATCAGTCTCTCAGTCTCAGTCCCTCCATCTGCGGTATGGACAGAAAAGTAATGGCCTACCTTACAGGCTGTTGGAAGGATTTCTGTGCTAACAGATGCAAAGCACTGGAAGTGTTCTATAATTGCCAAGGTTTGTTAATTTCAATGTAACTGAAGCTGTATTCTATTTTCATGGTAACTGCTCATTTGTGGGGTTCCCCCCATTTATACACTATAACAACTCCCTCTTTGCATGTCTTTCTCCATCCTGAGCACTTAAGAAATAAGCTTATACAAATAACTATACATGAATGTTATAAGTACTAATATTATTTCACATGTTATGGTTTGGTCCTGTTTCTGGAGCTAATAAGTGGAAAAACACTATTTGGATAGGATACTTCTTTTCTATGTTGGGAGAGATTTTCTGTGTCGTAGCTGCCATAAAAGTGTGGAAGGGCTCTGATCTCCTCCCTCCTGGGATCATTTGGGCCATTGTCAGTCTTGATCACATGAGCTGTGTGTGTGGGGTGTGTGTGTGTGTTAATGGGGCGATTGCTCAGCACTTTCCCAGCTCTTTGTTCTGCTTCTGTTCCTGGAAGGTTCTGCCGTGTCATTTATATTTATCAAAGCCATCCTGATAGTGCCCCCCCCCCCGTCCATCCAGGGTTGTTGACCAGTAGACTACCTTCCATCTGGAAACTAGTCTTTGGATCTGCCCAGATCTCCACCAGCATCTGAAGAAGTGAACTCTGATTCAAATGTTGGTCATCTTTGCCACTGGCTACCAGTCTTAAATCTCCACTGATTCAATTTATGAGGTTACCTGCGCCTGAGAGCAGACAGGTCAGAACTGGGAACCTCCTGATCTTTGTCTTGTGGATGGGCTGAAACCATTTTGAAGGCTGGATGGTTGTAGTTTCCTCCTAGGTTCCAGCATAACTCCAATCTCCCCATGCCTCAGCATTTTGTTTCCCCTTAACCTGACTCTAAATCCTCCGGATTTCAGCCAGGGTCATTGGCTGCATAACATCTAGATTTTGGCCTTGTGTGTGTGGCTCAACAGGTATGATATTTCATAGCATTCCTGTTTATTCCCTAATTTCCTTGGGGTGGAAGACCAATTGAAACCTAGAACTGGTCCCGTCTAACTTCACTTTCTGCATCTCTGAGCCACCAAAGTATGGACAGTCCAGCCACCTGGATGCCTAATTCCACTCCACAGAAGTCCTGTAAGCCTTTGGCTTCCCATGAGCAAAGTCTGAATCCGGTGGCACCTTTAAGACCAACACATTTTATTCAAGATACAAGCTTTTGTGCACAAGCACACTTCATCAGATACAGAATTGTGGTTATGGAGAGCGGGGGGGGGGGGGGGGGGGGGGGCGGATGCTCCTTGCACCTTTCATTGGAGGAGGTCTCCCATACCAGATTCTGTGCTTGTGTGACATGGTACAAAATTCAGCATCTTGAGAATCTTGGCTTTCATTTTCTCTAAAACAAGTTTTGATGCTGGCAGAAATTAACTGAAAAGTGTGTGCCTGAGAAGCAGGGAGGAGCACTGGGTGTGCATAACCAGCTCCTGCTTGACAAATTCCTGGTGATTTGGGGGTGGTGCTGGGGGAGGGGGTGTAACACAGAGTCCACCCACCGCAGCAGACATTTTCTCCAGGGGAACCGATCTCTGTAGGCTGACGATCAGGTTTAATTATGGGTGAACTCCAGGCCCCATCTGCAGATTGGTAACCCTTCTGACACATGGGGACTAGTGAATTCCCACACTCTCCATGTGCCTGCTCTAGAAGCAGGACAACATTTTATGGAAATATTAGCAAAACATACTGGGTTTGGGGGAAGGACATTGCACAGTTCACAAAGCCTTTTCCTGTTGACATACTATGCTGAGCTGCTTTTGGGATGTTCAGGCCCTGCATTCTCAATCCTGCCCATGTTGCCCATCTTCTATTTCTATTCCAGGTGAGTCGCAATGAGAAGAACATGGACCACCTGGTGTTGGATAGCAATGCTCCTGCTTGCTCTTTTCAGCGATGCTGCCATTTGCCGCAGAGGAGGAGGAGGAAGAAGTAGTGGCGGCAGCAGCAAAAGCGGAGGGTCCTCATCACGCGGCGGCTTCCTCTCCCTGCCAAAGAGCAGCAGCAGCAGCAGCGGGCAAAGCTCCGGCCGTCACGCGAAGCTGGCGGGAGCAGCCGCCGCAGGGGCAGCTGTGGGCTATGGCCTGAGCTCTCTCGGGAGGTCTCGTTATTCCCGAGGAGGACAGAGCTCTTTGGGTGGGAAGCAAGTGGCCCAGCCTGGATTCCAGAACCCCAACTGGTCGGACCCCCTGGCAGGCGGCGAGCTCTACAGCAAAGCTCCCAAGGGGGCTAGTGTGGTGGTTCTGCTGACGCTCTCCCCAGTAGTATGCGGGGTCACTTCCATGGTGCTCCAGAGCTAAAGGCAGAGTCATGCCAATCGTCACAACCAGGAGAGGAGTCTGGGTGGTGTATATTTTGGTTTGGTTTTGCTGTGAGGTCTGATCACTTCCACTTGGATGTTTACCAGTGGAGGAAGTGAATGGGCAAAGTCTGGTTAGGAGTTGTGGGGCATGCTTTACAGTGGTGTGGGAGGATTGCTGTAAGCTTTAAAGAGAAGTATACCGTGCGGTCGGCATACTGGCAAGGAAGGAGAGGATTGCACTTAATTCTAGTCCTGGGGCTCAGGCTCAAATGGGGGCTCTGTAGGGTTGCCGACTCTGGCTTCAGGCGTGCCTGGAGAAGGCGGAGTTTGAGGAGCAGAGGGAGCTCTGCAGAGATGTGATGCCCTGGACTCTGGTCCATTCTGCATCTGACAGTTGCTCCACATTTTATCAACACTCGACCTGGTTCCCCCTTGCCTTAGAATATCTGTTCTCATTGCATTGCCTTGGATCATTGATATGCAATTTTTCCTGTGTTAGCCACCTGAGCCAAGTAATTCATGGCAAGGTGATAACTACTGAGGGGGAAATAGGGGCAGGGGAACTGACAGAGACCAATGAAGCCATGTCAAGTTCTCTGCTTATTGTTCCCTTCGAAGTGGAGGAAGGAAAAGGTGCTGTTCAAAGCCACAAAGAAGAAGAAGAGATTGGATTTATACCCCGCCCTTCACTCGGAGTCTCAGAGTGGCTTAAAAACTTCTTTCCCTCCCCCCTCCCCACAACATGTACCCTGTGAGGTAGGTGGGGCTGAGAGAGCTCTTTCCAGAACAGTCCTTGAGAGAACAGCTCTGACAGAACTAAGGCTTGCCCAAGGTCATCCGGCAGCTGCAGGTGGAGGAGTAGGGAATCAAACTCGGTTCTCCCAGATTAGAGTCCGTGTACTTTACCACTGCACCAAACTACACTGGGGCAATGCCAAACTGACTGCAAAGTCACCCCTGAACAGCCATAAATCCATGCAGAAGGTACCATAAAACCCAATGAACAAAGAAGGTGAAAGTGGCATGTAGTGCAGAGGGGTGATTAACTGACGGTGAAAGTGGCATGCAGTGCAGAGGGGTGATTGACTTCCCGGCGTGGCTGTGAAAAACCTGCGAGGAAACAGATGGGTGCAGAATCAGCTGCCACTTCCTCCAGAGGAGCTAGTCTCTGTCATCAGGAGATCAGTTGTAATCCTAGGGAAACTTTGGGCCCCACTTGGAGGTTGGCAACCATAGAACTCTACTACCTACCCTAGCAGGAAGCCCTGGCTGGCTGAGGGGTAGAACACAGGGGTGGCATCTGTAATCCTGGGGAAACTTTGGGCCCCACTTGGAGGTTGGCAACCATAGAGCTCTACCACCTGCACTAGCAGGAAACCCTGGCTGAGGGGTATAACACAGGGGTGGCGCATGCACAAGGACCCAGGCTCAGTCCCTGTCATCTCTAGTGGAAAGTATCTTGAGCAGCAAGTTCTGAGAAACGCCTTCACTGCCCCAAACCCTGGAGCGCTGCTGCCAGTCAGAGGAGATGGAGCCGGACTTGACAGGCCAGCAGTCTGACTCTGTGGGAAGCAGCTTCATAGACTCAGTTCCTAAGTGTGGAGGGACAGAGTGCAGCTCTGAGAGGAAGGCACACGCTCAGAGATTTATCATTAGTATAGTTTCTGCTCCCACTGAACCAGGGACTGAACAGGGTGGTGGGCAATGCCTGTGGGTAGAGAAGAAGGAAAGGGGGCTACACGACTGAGGCTGCCTGCAAGGGGTTTTCAGTTCATGCAGAGCCATCGCTAAGAGATGGTGAAATCCTAAACAAAATAACGCCCTTCTAAATCTGTTGACGTCTGTGGGCTTAGAAGGGCGTAGGGTTGCCAGCTCTGGGTTGGAAGATACCTGGAGGTTTGGGGGGTGGATCCAGGAGAGGGCGGGGTTTGGGGAGGGGAGGGACCTCAGCATGGCACAATGTCCACCCTCCAAAGCAGCCATTTTCTCCAGGGGAGCTGATCTCTGTCATCTGGAGGTCAGTTGTAAAAGTGGGAGATCTCCAGGCCCCACCTGGAAGCTGGCAACCCTAGAAGGGTGTGTTTAGGATTGCATTGTGACCTGCATACCCAACAGTCCCGTACTCAGTTTTTGTTTCTGCCATGGGCTCATCCGGTGGCCTTGGGCAAGTCACACTCTCTCCACCCTCGTCCTGCCCATCTGCACTAGGTGGCTCAGAATGGAGACTATTGTAATATTCTCCTTCCATGGACTTTGTCTACATGCATTCCCATGTCCTGAGCATTTGGAGGAAGGTCATCCAGTCCCCAACTCATGCCTGGATCAAGATGGGTCAAGCGTCAAGTCAGGGTCATGATGATCTCCGTGGCTTTGTCAAATACTCTGTCATCTGGAGGTCAGTTGTAAAAGTGGGAGATCTCCAGGCCCCACCTGGAAGCTGGCAACCCTAGAAGGGTGTGTTTAGGATTGCATTGTAACCTGCATACCCAACAGTCCCGTACTCAGTTTTTGTTTCTGCCATGGGCTCATCCGGTGGCCTTGGGCAAGTCACACTCTCTCCACCCTCGTCCTGCCCATCTGCACTAGGTGGCTCAGAATGGAGACTATTGTAATAAATATTCTTCCTCCATAGACTTTGTCTACATGCGTTCCCATGTCCTGAGCATTTGCAGGAAGGTCATCCAGTCCCCAACTCATGCCTGGATCAAGATGAGTCAAGCTTCAAGTCAGGGTCATGATGATCTCTGTGGCTTTGTCAAACATGGAAGTCTCTGCCCTAAATAGCAACCTGATTACATGGCCCACGAATGGAACGGAGGGAAGGGACAGCCTTTTACCATTAGGACACATATATGTGCCAAAAAGGGAATTTCAACTGCAGGTGGCCATCTCACTCTGCTTCAGGGATGTGAAAAGCTGCTTCTGGACAATCGGACAGGTGAGGGGCTGAATTCAGCCCACTCCATGTCCACCTATTGGGGGGCTGGTGCCTTCCTCAATCTGACGAGTGTGACAGGTCTGCAGTCCTGGTAGCGGCACGGGGCTTTTCATGCATAGCAGCTGGCTTGGAGGCATAACAGTACACTTTGCCTGGGTTTTCAGTGGTATCAGATTTGTTTGAAAAATAAAGGTGACGATGACCTCCCCGCATCATGACAGATCAAGTGTTCTGGATCCCCTCTAAAAGAGGTCTACTTCTCCAAAAGAGACCTGGGTCTATCTCGCATACCAGCCCTGAGTGATCTCATATGGAGACTGAATGCTTGGAAATTTATTTTTAAAATTGCTTTTTTTGGAAAGGGGCGGAACAGCTGTACTGTACCATGCTTTGTTTTGCTGTTTTAAGGAAACTAATGGTTGGGTTATGAAAGAATAATGCTAAGAGCCCCTCTGCTCGGAAGCCTGCAATAAACATGTAAGAATGCAGCCTTTCTCTTTACTGCCTCTTATTCTGTTCCCTCGACAACTGCAACGGGACCAGCAATCAGTAGTGGAAGTGAACGAAAGCACTTGCAGGTAAAAGCCAGCACGGATCCTTGTCCACTTTAAGGCAAAGCAACTTCGCTTAGCCCAGTTAATTTAAATGTGGGTTTAAAAAAAATTATTTGAAGAACTTGACACTTGACCAAGGTAGAAAACCCACACTGAAGAAAAGAACTGATAGAAAAGTTGGGTCAGGAGGACCCAAGTGCTGTAGTTTGCCAGCATGTACCATGCAGAACAAAGAGATTTCCATCATTCTCAAGACCTGTGCCAACCAATGCCCTGTCAGTGAGGCAAGCCAAGTTCACAGTGTGCTTGCATATCTTTAGAGCAGTGGGGTTCAACCTGTACCCCAGAGAGCCCTGTGAGGCCAAAGGAAAGAGAACCGGCTCATGGCTACCCATTTTCCTCTGCCAGGCTCACCTAACAGAGAACGGTGGTTTTGTTCTAGGGCACGTTGTTCAGTTAAAGAAGTGCAATAGAGAGACTAAAATTGCTGGGCATTGCCCCACATGAATAGAGTGTGTGCCCTAGAATGTGGTCCAAAACCCTTTGCAATTGGTCCAGGACACTTCAGCAGGCAAATGCTAAAATTTCAAGCTGGGAAATGGGAAAGTGTTCTCGAGATTGACCCCTTACTGGTGATGTACCCAAATCCTTAACATCAGTTGAGTGAATCTTCTTTGAAACAATTTCAGAAGAGCAGCCATGTTAGTAGCAGCAGAAATAATCAGCAGTTTAGTGGCACCTTAAAGCTATGAAAATTTTATTCCAGCGTACTCTTTTGTGAATGGTATCTCATTTCTTCAGATGCAATGTAATGGCTCCTCACAGGAAGTGGAAAACTTTTTTATGCAAATACCCTGTTGATTTGTTTAGCAAAACTAGTGAATGGTCTTTGTATTTTTTAAATTAGATTTGAAAATTATGTTGCACCCTGTAATTCTTGCATTTCATGACCCCCTTGGCCTTGCTGTTCTAATCTTTTCAAACCTTCATCATAAAATGACTGCTTAGGGAGGTACCTAAAGGAATGAGCTCTAGTCCAGAAAAACTGATGCTGGATGAACATTTTGTCTCTTCAAGGTGCCACGGAATAGAGTCAATCTGTGTGGAGAGCAGGGATCTAGAAGTACTCTTGTGGAGTCCTCCACAGCCCTTCTGCTGGAGACTCATCAAAGTTGGCCATTTCTGTGCATGCTAGATAGTGCTTCTTCTAGCGCTAGTAACCAAGGTCTCTCTGAAAACCCTCGCTCTTGTGCAACCAGAAGTGCTAGCACAAAAGGAAGCATGCTTCATAGTAAATACTATCTTGCATACACAGAACTTGCTTATAGAATCTAAGCCTCCAACTCTGGGCAGCTTATTTATTTATTATCAAATTTATACCCCGCCCTCCCCGCAAGCACTGTCTTGTTTCAGAAGCCAGGCTAAAGCCGCTGGGTAATTTTAGCCTGTTTTCCTAAGACACCGTGTTGTATTTTCCATTCAGAATGATTTTTTATTTGATTGGGGTTTTGTGGCGTTGCTTTTTTCTACTGCAGGTCCGGAGGTCAGGGCAGTTTAGAAATCAAAGCTTGAAACAGAGCAGAAACAAAATGCAACTTAACCAACTTTGGTCTCAAATATTTGCAGAGGATTTTAATATTTAGTGATTATTTCATATATACATCATTATCAACATGTTTATTAATATCAGTGTGCACAGTGCTCTACAGGATGCAAAGCAACAGATCCTCACCCCATGGAGCTTGCATTCTACATTTTTACATGGGGGAAGACCACAAAGAGAGGGGAAGAAGAGGATATAAACTGGCAGAATTTTTCTACCCATATTAATTCAGTGCTTGATTTGATTTCCTCTTGGTGTTTGACAAAATTTGATAGGTAACACGCTTGATGTTTGCCAAGTGACATGCAGTGGCAATTACTGCTGAGCATCTGGCAGTGGCATTCTGATAAGCATTTGATGGTTTATAGCTGATGGCATTTGAGAATAGCCAAAAAAAGAAAGATCAAGAGAATGCTAATGACTATAGGCTGTGCTTCTATTTACCTGGGAGTAAGTCCCACTGAGCATAAGCATATGTGCTTGTGTATAAAGATTGCTTAGAGCACTCAGATTTGAAATCCAATCTTTAAGTTTCAAAAAATGTATTCAGCATTAAGTAATTCCTAAACATTTTCTTCCAGCTGTCAAAACACCCAAGTGAGGACAGCCAGCCAAATTTCCTATCGACAGAACTATTATTTATTTGCAGCATTTTAAATCTGCTTTTCTTTCCCAGAATCAAAGCTATGGCTCTTGGCTATTCTGTACTTCTTTATTAACTGCGTAGTAACTAGTTTTTTTATTCCTACCGCACTGTTTGTTTCTCCTGAACTTTTCTTTCCCTGGGTGCTGCCTGGATCAGAAAGGTACAGGCTCTTGCTGGACAGCACAGGAATCTGGGCAAAGGGACAGGACCTCACTTAGTGGGAGACCTCCCTGCTGGGCCTCCTGTTGTCCACCTGTGACCCTGCTCAACAGTCTAGTTGGGGGTAATTGGCACCCACCCCACCCTGCATGCACATTGTGATGTCATTTCCAGCGCAAATCAGAAGTGATGTCAATGCACTGAGCAATTCTCTAGCACAGGGGTCCCCAACCTTTTTTTAAAAAAAACAACAATTTTTATTAGGATATAACATCAAAATCAAACAATATAACATTTTTTTTCAATCCTTTTATATCCTTTTCTACCCAAATCCTCTCCCTCTTCTGGCTTCCCGCAGTGCTCCAACCTTCCTCCCAGTTTTTTTGTTTCTATTACTCTTCACCTTACATCTATTACTTAAACTTATTAGGTAACACTATTATTCTTATACACTTATACACACTCTAAATACCCTTCTAACATCAGTAGTTGTCAAAGCTAAATAAATTGTTCTTCACCTCCCAGTATTTCTCCAAATAGTCTTTAAAGTCTTTCCAATCTGCAAAAAAATCTTCTGCCTCTTGATTCTTAAGTTTTCTTGTCATTTTATCCATTTCAACCATGAAAATTAACTTCTTTATCCATTCCCAGATCTCAGGTACTTTTTCTTGTTTCCAGCATTGAGCGTACCTCATTCTAGCTGTAATAATCATATACCACATTAGAGTTCGTTTTGCAATATTAACTTCTTCCATTTTAAGTCCCAACAACACCACCTCTGGCTCCTTTTTAAATTTACATTTCACATTTTTTTCAATTTCTCTATGGACCTCCGTCCAATTTTTTTTTTGCTTTTTCACATGTCCACCACATATGATAAAAAGAACCTTCCATTTTTTTTACATTTCCAACATTTACTTGACATATTACTGCTAATATTTGCTATTTTTTTTTCGGTGTCATATACCATCTATAGGGGGTCCCCAACCTTTTTGAGCCTGCAGGTGCATTTGGAATGCTGACATGGCATGGTGGGTGCAGCATAGAGTCGCCAGGTCTCATGGAGCTGCCAGCAGGGGACGGAGGCTGCACTTACCAGGAGCAGGGAGGAATGCCAGAAATCAATGCAACATGCCTATTTGACCTGGAAGTGACGTAGGCATGTCGGGGACGTCAGGGGGTGGAGCTCATGCTTTTGGGCAAAAACTCTATGGTAGAATTAGCTTCCACCACAGAGTTTTGCCCAAAAACCAGAGAGTCGCCACCCTGAAGTCCCTGATGTGCCTATGTTACTTCCGGGACACATAGGAATGTCACAATTTCTGGCATTGTTCCCTGTTTTTAAGGGGTATAATGGGGCGGAGAGGTAGGGCCTGAAAATGGGGGACCCCCCATCGGGGGATCTGGCATCCCTAGCGCAGCAACAAAATGCCTGCCACCGGAGGCTGAGCCAACCACAAAATGATTGCTACTGCTGAAGTACAGTAACACAGTGCAGCTCCTTTCACTGTGGTGGCCACTGATCAAAGCTCCAATAAGAAAAAGAAGCCTTGCTGGACGAAAGCCCTACCTGGCCCCACCCACTTCCTAAAAACACTTGGCAGGCACCAGAAAAGGTCCTGGTGGCACCACGGCAACCATGAGCACCATGTTGGAGACCCCTGCTCTAGCATTCATCTGAAGTGCTATGGTAAAACCTAGTTGGTCCCCACTCCCATCTCCTACCCCTCCGGTAGCCTGTGTTTGCACTGGACCACTGTAGACTGTCAGTTGGGGCCATAAGGCTGCCAAATTCACTTGGGGAAATCCCTGGAGATTTGGAGACGATGCCTGAGGAGAGGAGGGAGCTCAGCGGGGATGTGATGCCACAGAGTCCACCCTCTGAAGCTCCCCTTTTCTCCAGGGGCGCTGGGGATCAGCTAAGGGCTGCCACTCTCCAGGTGGTGACTGGAGATCTCTTGGAATTACAATTGATCCTCAGTTCTCCTGGAGAAAATGGCTGCTTTGGGAGGCGTTATACTCCACTGAGGTCTCTCCCCTCCTCAGATCCCTAGGCTCCACCCCCCAAATCTCCAGGAATTTCACAACCCACAGCTGGCAACCCTAGATCAGCTGTAATTCTGGGAGAATTCAAGGCTTAGACTAAACGCCTCTCTCTCTCTGTATAAAAATATCTTTCTTATAAGACGCTAGCATGTCAGGGAAATTTTTTTGGGAAAGAGGTCCTGAATTACGAGTCTTCTCCCTGCCTTGCTAGTTTTTCACATGAAAGGGACTTTTATCCTTGTGGAGGAGCAGGCTTGCAGCCCAGGTTCCGGTTCCCTGCCACTGTGAGAACTAGGGCAAAGAATGCCCATCTCTTCCCAGCTGTGCTGGCTGTTTCTCAAACAGACAGCCCACCAGGAGGCTCTGTCAGCACAAGGCACAAACCCTTTGCAAAGGATTCCATTCCTCAGCCTGCCATCTACCACCCTCTGGGATTACACTGCTGCCACTTTGAGTTAGCATGAAGAAGCCTCCATCATTTATTTAAGCCCCTTTATATTCCACTGTAGTCCACCCGGGCATGATGATAACAGGGGGAGATGGAGTAGGCAGAACGGCCTCTTTTTTTGGGGGGGGGCTTCTTTTCTCTCCCTCCTTTTTCTTGCACAACTAGGAGCCCTTATAACTGGGCCCTACATGATGCCAGATGCTGCCTCTCCTCAAGGTAGCAGAACTGGCTGCCACTAAGGGGTGGGGTGGGGGAGACAGCAGGGATGCCTGAGTGGTAGTTCGGTCAGGGAAGTTCTTATTTGAGAGGAGGAAAGAGCTGGGCAGGGAGTGGTCTGCAGACTGTGAGGGAGCCCAAACAATTTGAACTGTCTTCTCAGACACATAACTCGGAAATGCAATCCCTGCCCCAGACCGCTTACAGTCTCGGACACAGCCCCAGTGAGGGTTGCCTTTAGGAGTCTGGCTTCAGGCCTTAATGCTATGAGCAAATACAGGAAGCACAACTTGTGCACATTTCCTGTATCTGCACATGTTGTTAACACCCAAAGCCATTCTTGGTATGCTGTACTGAGCCCAAGGGCAGGACTGCCCCCTAAAAGATGCTCAGAGGTGTTCCTGTTCCACTTAGGGGCAATCCCAGGGCTTAGTTGTCTGTCCTGAACCTGCAAGGTAGAGAGGAAACGATAAGATCCTGGGAAGGTGGGAACCCGTCTTCACATAACTGCACTGAAGCGTACTGGCTGGTCCTCTGCTTGAATGTGGGGCTGCAGCAGAGAATGTTGTCAAGTGATGGTCGTGAAATTCAGCATCTTCTGGTGGTAACTGCTCGTTGCTGCAATTCATCTCTCCAGGGGCTCAGGCTTGATGATTTACTTCATTTACACCTTGCCTTTCTTCCCATGGGGACCCAAAGAGGCAAAGGTGTGATACCTGGCAGGTCAGGAGGTGCCTGGTGGTGAGGGTAAAGGATGGCACCGGTTTGGTCAGGGAGGAGCCTGGCTCTGCCTGGTGCCTTATGGTTGGAGCTTGAGAGATAAGGATGAAGAAGAAATATAAAAAGCTCTTCTTGAGCCAGCCAGAAAATAAGCCCATGTCTTTGATTTAGGCCCTCCAAACTGAAGTGTTCGTCTTTCCCCTAAAGACCCTGAGAAGAAGCTACAACTCTGACGTTTCAGGCCAAACTGATAGGGCTTTTCAGACCTGCCAACTCACTGCTTTTGTTTTGGCAGCACTGGCGACTGTGGGGTCATGGTAGTGATGGCTAACTAGCAGCTTGCTAGTTGCCTTCATGCCCTTCCTTGTCCCTGGGATACCTCTGACAAGCTGCTTTGGACACAGCAAGCGCTCTCTGCTCCTCAAGCGACTCCGCCCAGAAAAGAGCAGTGACCACTCCTATGGTGCCATAAGAGAGACCTGCACACTCTTTTGGACACGAGAGGAACTTATTCTCATGTAAAGTGCTAGAGAGCCTTCGGGATATCCTCTGTGGGGGAAGGGTGGTGGCCGAGGTCTTCAGCCTCTGTGGGGACTCTGGCTCAGTGGGGATAACATCTCAGTAAACATGCCCAAGATTTGTCTTTCAGTGTGTTATGGTGGATGACATAAGGCACGTACTTGCCCTGGGCAAGTTTGTCCATTGCTTCTCCCCGTTTTTGGAGAGACAACTGTCCAGGAGTGCCAATTTCCAGGTGGTGGCAGGAGATCAGTTCTCCTGGAGAAAATGGTAGGTGGACCATATGGCATTATCCCCCACTGAAGTCCCTCCCTTCCCCAAACCCCACCCTCCCCAGGCTCCACCCTCCTCATCTCCAGGAATTTTCCAACCCGGAGCTGGCAACCGTACATCTGTCAAGTTTAAGCATACAAATGAATAAGTGATTTGGGTGGCCAAATGGATTGTATATAGATGTCTGCAAGATGTTATTGCATGAAGTTGTAACTCCTTGGTCTCATACCCACAGTGAACATCTCTGTTCACTCACCTTGTTAAACCCAGAAAATGGGGACATGGCTGCAAAGGATGTTAATTGTAGCACCCAAGATGGAGTGATCAGCTTGGGACAGAAGGAACGTCTCCTCTTCCTGGGAGGTGTGCATGGGAGGTGTGACGGATAGGTTGGTCTATAAAAGAAAACAATAGAATTGGAACCAATCTACCACTCTGCATAAGAAGAGTCACTGAGGCCATGACCTGTGCTTGTCTAGCAATCAGCCTCCTCATGAGTAGATGGCATCCTCTCCCCATTTGCAAATCCACCAGGGTTTTCCCATAAGTACCACCATCTCATAATATTTCCCTGCAGTCCCATAATAATATTAATATTAATATTTCCCTGTATCAGGTTTCTGCTCTTACCTGGAATTTTTTAAGGATAGTATCTAGACCTTGGATGTTTCCCTCGTCCATTCTGGTGATGAAGCAGGCCTTTCTGTTCCAGGATTTGTAACCAATCAGTAGCTGTTGCAGATAGAGGGCATGCTTTCATTAATATGTACTTCTCAGATACCAATAATCAGGTAGGGCTATAGATGACTTAGAAATGCATTAAAAGGAGGGTGGCTCAGTTTTTGAATTTTGTGTGAAATCTAGCAGTAACTGCAGGCTGGGTCATGCTGTAGATTTCCTTCATGGTAGAGTGAAAAAAATGTGTTACCCAAGGCTCCTCTGTGTTTTTAAAGCGCCAGGGGTCTGGAAGCATGGCCCCTGGCAGCAGAGTTCAGGCACTTCACACCCAGTACTGCCAGAATAGCCAGCAAGCAGAAGGAACTCCTGGTTTAGCTTGGCTGACGGTGTAGAACCACCACCGTAGATGGCCGGAGGATGCTCTGCTAAACCAAGGAGGCAGTAGGGTCCCAGCTGGCCTCACATAACTAGTGACCCCCAGTGTGAACAAGTTATGAGTCAGGGAAGGCCACTGCTGGAATTCGTACCAGAACCACCAGCTTTCCCTGCCTACTTTTGAGCTGCCAGTCCTGATTTTAATTCTCTAGATGTTCTCTATAATACTACCTAATTTAACATTTGTGTTTAGGATCCAATGATATTTCAGTTCAGTTCCCTTGTTGGATAGCTGACACAGTCACCGGATGCAAGAATTTCATATCTGATGCTTGTGAAAATAACGAAGAGATGCCAACAACACTAAAAATCTGTTTTAAAAAGTATTTTGCTGTATTCGTATAGAAAACTTTTCAATTAGAGCACATTCATAATTTGAGGGATGAAACTGGGCATTTTGGCAAATGCTGAGTAGTGACGGATATGTCGTTCCAGTTCTGCTCCGTGCAATCATGTAAGCAATGAAAGGGAGAATGGGTGCTGTGAACTAAACCGGCTGGCAACCATTTGTGAGATTGCAGCCGCATGTTGTCCATGTATAGTAAAAGTGACAATTGTGTCATGATCCAACCTGAATGACCAAGGCCCTTCTCTCCCAAAGAGCCTCTTCTCCAGCGGCCTCTCATGCTCACCTTGCCAAAGTAATAAATGACTGTGGCTGGGTCATTGATTCCATCATTCACATGGAAAGTGGCCACTTCTTCCTGATCCATGGGCAGATTCAGTTGCGACTGTCTCCCCTCCAGCCCTTCAATGGTCATTTGCAAGACCTACGAATAGAGAACAGGATACAGTATGGTGAGGATGCTTGCTTTTCATTTCCATTCTTACCAGCAAGGGTCCCAGTCCCAGCTCTGGGGAGCAGGCGGATCTTGTGGTGAGGATGCTTGCTTTTCATTTCCATTCTCACCAGCCTGCCTGCAAGGGTCCCAGTCCCAACTCTGGGGAGCAGACGGATCTTGAGATGGTAAGCAGTACTGAATTTCTGAAAGGAATGGTGCTAGAGTTAGAGTCGGCTCCCTAAACTCAGATAGTTTGTGGACTAGCCATAGCCGTAGTTAATAATACCAATAGTATTTAGATTCTGCTGTAGAGTGTTCTGAATGCTCTTATATATTTGTCATCTCAGTAATCCCTACAACCAATGTTCCCTCTAAGCTGAGTTAGTGTGAGCTAGCTCACACTAACTCAGCTTAGAGGGAACACTGCTTACAACAATCCAGTAAGTTAGGTCAGCATTGTCCCAGTATTGTAGGTGGGAGTCTGAATTAGAGTGGGCGGCTCAATAAAGGCTACTGCATAAGTGTATAGGCAGGGCTCTTTTTGTAGAAAAAGCCCAGCAGGAACTCATTAGCATATTAGGCCACACCCTGACAACACCACTCATTAGCACATTAGGCCACACCCCCATGTTACCAGAAGTGTGGTCATCCAGCCACACCCACCTTTCCCTTCTTATTCTGTTTACCTTGTTTGTTGTCAAAACCCAGGGCTTTTTTTGTAGCAGGAACTCCTTTGCATGTTAGGCCACACACCCCTAATGCAGCCAATCCTAATGAGTTTCTGCTATTGGGTGTGGCCTATTATGCTAATGAGTTCCTGCTGGGCGTGGCCAACTCAGGAGCCAGCCGGAACTCCGTTCCTGTGCGTTCCTGCCCAAAAATAGCCCTGTGTATAGGAGAGATATGAATGGAAGACTTTTTGGCTTACTATTATGCTCCAACGGCACTTTAGTTTTGTATGCACACTCTTGTTTCATGCATTTGGTAAGCTCTGACATTGGAAAACTGGTTGTATCCTGTATCAGTTAAGTCTATCTATTTTTATCCTTCCTTTACTCCGTGGAATTCAGGGCAGTGTGCACGCTTTTTTTCTCCTATTTTATCCTCACAGCAACTCTGTGAGGTTGGTTAGCCTGCAGTTCAAGGTCATTTAGTGAACTTTATGACAAAGTTGGGATTTGAACCTGGGCTTCTGAGGTCCTGTCCTGGTGCCCTAGCTTCTATACCAAGCTGTGCCTGGACTATACCCCTGCAGAGTGCAAGCGGTTGCTTACAAGACCAAATGTTCCTTCATTCCAAAAAGACAACAAAGGAAATTCCTACACAAAGAAAATCATCATATCAGGGAGTACAAAATCATTATGTTGCTCCCCTTGATAGCTAGCTTTCTACGAGCAGAGCACATTTTTATATCTGTGAAGCCCTCACAGTTGCCCCAGACTCAGGTTGACTGTTTTGGTGAGAAGTCCTAGGAGTTTACTTCTGATATTAGCTTTTTCTTGGTGCCCCTTATCTATCGCCTAGCATGTTTGCTGTTGTCCCTTGCGCCTTGTGATTCAAATCTTCTCCGAAATCCATGTCTCATTAACTCAAGGATGCTGTACAGCCTGTGGAAAAGTAGACAAACATTGCAAGTAGCTGTGCTGGTACTGCACTACTGTGGAAAAGTAAAAATGCCCCTTAATGGGATTTTTTTTTTGAGCCAAGTGCACTAAGTGAAAACCGGTTACTTTCCCATATATCTATTGCCCCCTTCCTCACCAATGTCCACTTACTTAGCCCTCCACTCACCGTCTCAGTGTGTGTCTGAGTTATGAACAGCCCCATCAGAAGGGCGCCCACGATGATCACCACGATGAGAACGACGATCACCACAACGATCAAGAGCCTCTTGATGTGCACTGGGCAGCTGGGGAACTTGGGCAACTTGCACAGAAGACTTGGGAGGCAGCAGCAGAGCCGGCAGCAGCAGCTGCAGCTGGGGGGGCAGCAGCAGCTCGGGCAGCAGCAGCAGCAATTGGGACAGCTGCCGCAGCCGGGGCAGGAGCCGCAGTCAGGCAGGGAGCAGCAGTCGCAGCAGGGGCAGCAGCCCAGAAGATCTGGATCCAAAGCGTGGTGGTGCTATGAAAGGGGGACATCAGAAGGTAGGGTGATTTCCTGGCTAGGAGGCCCTGGCTCTGTACACAGTGGGGTGGATCCTTCTCCTATCCCACCACTCCAGTGGGCAAAATGTATTCATTTGTTTAAATTTTTATTCCCAACCTCCTTCAGTCTAAGGAGTCTTTCTCCAACTTAAATGTGTCTTTCGTTGGAGGAAGAGCCACTTCAGTTGGAGGAAGGGGCTACCTGGAGAATGGCTGGATCCACCCCAATTTTTAAATACTTTATAAATAATGTTACTTTTTAGCCATATGGCTCCAGAGGACTTCCCCTTTTTGTTCTCTGCACCACCCAGCCTGCATTATAGGGGTGTGCGTGTAAAGTGACATCAAGTTGCAGTTGACTTATGGCAACCCCAGCAAGGGGCTTTCAAGGGACGTGAGAAGCAGAGGTGGTTTGCCATGGCCTCCTTCTGCAGAGTCTTCCTTGGTGATCTCCCATCCAAGTACTGACCTGTCTGAGCTTCCAAGATCTGATGAGATTGGGCTGTACCATGCCACCTTCCTTCCCCCTGGAGTATGGGGCCATATTTAATTCTGGTTGAGATGTGACTTTTCTCGTCCTTGCCCTTCTCCCTTTCTTGTTTCCCTTCCTTCAAAAGATATTCATGGCATTGCTACTATAACCCATTTGAGAACATGTCACACAGTCTAGTTGTGGAACCATGGTAGGACTGCTCCAATGGTTCCTCTATACCATGGATGCCATTTGCTGTCCTTATTTTTATTTGGGGGGGGATGCCTCATTAAATTTTTGTCAGCATTGTCCTTCTTTATGGTTCAGCTCTTCCCACCAAATGTCTAGAATTTAATCTCAGAGTGGGAAACGCATGCATGTTACCTCTAAATCTGTATCTGTCAGTGCATGAACACTCAGGCAGCAAGCTGCTCTTAGGGTTGCCAGGTCCCCCACTGGTGGGGGATGGGAGGTTAGGGCTGCCAGATATAGGATGGGAAACTCCTGAAAATTTGGGGATGGAGGACAGGGACCTCAGTGAGGTACAATGCCATTTTCTCCAAGGGAACTGCTCTCTGTAGTCTGGAAATGAGCTGTAATTCCAGGGTATTCCCAAGTCCCACCTGGAGGCTAGCATACTGTAGCTGCTGAGGTAGGTAGGACAATTATGTCTTTCAGGTATACTTTTATTATAATTATATATATTGTCTGTATTTTAAATGTTTTATAAGGCTGTAAATTGCCCAGAGCCTGCTTGCAGGGTGGGCAATTCATAAGTTTAATGAAATAAATAAATAGATACATTTAACCCAAAAACCCTCCATATCTTGATTCTTAAACCAATTTAGGATAGGGCTATTGCAGGGTAAATTAATATAGCATGTAGATGGCAAAGAGCTTTCAACAATATGTAACACAGGAGCATGCAAAGTGTTCCTTGGAATAGCATTATAAAACATGTCACTGAAGGCCAGATACTGAAGCTGAAGCTCAAATACTTTGGCCACCAAATGAGAAGGGAGCACTCACTGGAGAAGACCCTGATGATGGGAAAGATTGAAGGTCAAAGAAGACGAGGACAGCAAAGGATGAGATGGTTAGACAGTGTTATCGAGACAACGAACATGAAATTGAATAAACTCCGGAGCACAACAGAAGGCAGGAGAGCCTGGTGTGATGTGGTCCATGGTGTCGCGAAGAGTCGGACTCGACTGTGTGACTGAACAACAAAGTTGTATCTATAAAATACCAGGAAATACACTGCTTTGTCCTATCTGTTGAGACTAGGGTTCTTGTCTATCCCACTCCAAACACTCAGGGTAGGTGACATTACAGAACAATTGTGCCCATAAAATATTGAAAACACCAGCACCATAGAATATATCATCTCTCACCACCCTCACTGGCTGTGGCGAGCAGGACTTCAGGGCGTCCCATCCATTATCTGAAGTCTCAACACTTCTTGACCTTCAAAATGTTTTTTCTCAGACTTTGCAAAGGGAAATAATACTAATACTAATACTAATATACTTTATTGTCATTGTACATAGTACAACGAAATTAAGATGCAATCATTCGGTGATCCACAACCATACTCATATACACTCACACAACCATTCACAACCATCCCATAACTCCAAGGTGTAAGTTTCCCAGACAGCAAAACTGCAATCGCAGCAGGGGCAGCAGCCCAGAAGATCTGGATCCAAGGCGTGGTGGTGCTATGGAAGGGGGACATCAGAAGGTAGGGTGATTTCCTGGCTAGGAGGCCCTGGCTCTGTACACAGTGGGGTGGATCCTTCTCCTATCCCACCACTCCAGTGGGCAAAATGTATTCATTTGTTTAAATTTTTATTCCCAACCTCCTTCAGTCTAAGGAGTCTTTCTCCAACTTAAATGTGTCTTTCGTTGGAGGAAGAGCCACTTCAGTTGGAGGAAGGGGCTACCTGGAGAATGGCTGGATCCACCCCAATTTTTAAATACTTTATAAATAATGTTACTTTTTAGCCATATGGCTCCAGAGGACTTCCCCTTTTTGTTCTCTGCACCACCCAGCCTGCATTATAGGGGTGTGCGTGTAAAGTGACATCAAGTTGCAGTTGACTTATGGCAACCCCAGCAAGGGGCTTTCAAGGGACGTGAGAAGCAGAGGTGGTTTGCCATGGCCTCCTTCTGCAGAGTCTTCCTTGGTGATCTCCCATCCAAGTACTGACCTGTCTGAGCTTCCAAGATCTGATGAGATTGGGCTGTACCATGCCACCTTCCTTCCCCCTGGAGTATGGGGCCATATTTAATTCTGGTTGAGATGTGACTTTTCTCGTCCTTGCCCTTCTCCCTTTCTTGTTTCCCTTCCTTCAAAAGATATTCATGGCATTGCTACTATAACCCATTTGAGAACATGTCACACAGTCTAGTTGTGGAACCATGGTAGGACTGCTCCAATGGTTCCTCTATACCATGGATGCCATTTGCTGGTCACTGTCCATGGTGATTCACTGTCCTTATTTTTATTTGGGGGGGATGCCTTATTAACATTTTGTCAGCATTGTCATTCTTTATGGTTCAGCTCTTCCCACCAAATGTCTAGAATTTAATCTCAGAGTGGGAAACGCATGCATGTTACCTCTAAATCTGTATCTGTCAGTGCATGAACACTCAGGCAGCAAGCTATTCTTAGGGTTGCCAGGTCCCCCACTGGTGGGGGATGGGAGGTTAGGGCTGCCAGATATAGGAGGCTGCCAGATATAGGATGGGAAACTCCTGAAAATTTGGGGATGGAGGACAGGGACCTCAGTGAGGTACAATGCCATTTTCTCCAAGGGAACTGCTCTCTGTAGTCTGGAAATGAGCTGTAATTCCAGGGTATTCCCAAGTCCCACCTGGAGGCTAGCATACTGTAGCTGCTGAGGTAGGTAGGACAATTATGTCTTTCAGGTATACTTTTATTATAATTATATATATTGTCTGTATTTTAAATGTTTTATAAGGCTGTAAATTGCCCAGAGGCTGCTTGCAGGGTGGGCAATTCATAAGTTTAATGAAATAAATAAATAGATACATTTAACCCAAAAACCCTCCATATCTTGATTCTTAAACCAATTTAGGATAGGGCTATTGCAGGGTAAATTAATATAGCATGTAGATGGCAAAGAGCTTTCAACAATATGTAACACAGGAGCATGCAAAGTGTTCCTTGGAATAGCATTATAAAACATGTCACTGAAGGCCAGATACTGAAGCTGAAGCTCAAATACTTTGGCCACCAAATGAGAAGGGAGCACTCACTGGAGAAGACCCTGATGATGGGAAAGATTGAAGGTCAAAGAAGACGAGGACAGCAAAGGATGAGATGGTTAGACAGTGTTATCGAGACAACGAACATGAAATTGAATAAACTCCGGAGCACAACAGAAGGCAGGAGAGCCTGGTGTGATGTGGTCCATGGTGTCGCGAAGAGTCGGACTCGACTGTGTGACTGAACAACAAAGTTGTATCTATAAAATACCAGGAAATACACTGCTTTGTCCTATCTGTTGAGACTAGGGTTCTTGTCTATCCCACTCCAAACACTCAGGGTAGGTGACATTACAGAACAATTGTGCCCATAAAATATTGAAAACACCAGCACCATAGAATATATTATCTATCACCACCCTCACTGGCTGTGGCGAGCAGGACTTCAGGGCGTCCCATCCATTATCTGAAGTCTCAACACTTCTTGACCTTCAAAATGTTTTTTCTCAGACTTTGCAAAGGGAAATAATACTAATACTAATACTAATATACTTTATTGTCATTGTACATAGTACAACGAAATTAAGATGCAATCATTCGGTGATCCACAACCATACTCATATACACTCACACAACCATTCACAACCATCCCATAACTCCAAGGTGTAAGTTTCCCAGACAGCAAAACTGCAATCAGCATTAAGGATCTGGGAATGCTAGCTTTAACTTTTTGCATAATGGCTTCCAGCCACAGGCAGGATTAACTCTTTATTTTATTATTTATGTTATCTACTTCATTTATATCCCACCTTTCTCCCCAGGGGGAACCCAAACTGGCCTACATCATTCTCCTCTTCTCCATTTTATCCTTACAACAACCCTGCGAGGTCAGTTATTTATTTATTCATTTGATTTATATACTGCCCTCCCCATAAACGGGCTTAGGGCAGTATACATCAATTAGTATAATACTATTAGAACAATGTTAAAATTACAGTTTAGACAGAATAAAATCATAAAATCATAACAGGCTGAGAGTGTGTGACCAACCTGAATTCACCCAGCAAGCTTCCATGGCAGAGTGGGGATTCGGACCTGGGTCTCACAGATCCTACTCTGAAACTCTAACCACTATGCCACATTGGCTTTAAAAATATATTTATTAGATTTTAGTTACCTCTCACCCAGGGGGCTTGGAGTGACTTACAACACTTAAAACGACATCATAATTTTTGCATTTGAAAGGCATGGTACTATGCATGAGTTCCGTGACACAGGCCCCTTATAGTTAAAAAAAAAACACTGAAAAATCTATACCTGTTGCGCAGAGTCATTACAGTATTGGTTGGCATGGGATATACGTGTGTGTGTGTGTGTGTAGACACATTCACACACTCAAGTGATTTTAGGGGGACAACGGTGCTTGCCAGCTCACTCTTACTTGTTGGGATTGTGCCTTTACTCTAATGGAGGTTGCTTTCATTTTCTATGGGTCATTGCTGCTCAAATTGCTTTGACACTTATTAAAATGGGTGCTGAAATCCACTGGAGTTGCAGCAAAGAAGTGGAGAAACAGCAGGTTCATGCAGCTGTTTGCCTTTATGGATTTTTAAAAAGAAAATCATTGTGCCCATAAAGGCATAAAGGTGGGACTCACCACTGGTGGTAGCTGGAGAAGTACCTCTTTAGTGACAACTTCCATCTTCTCATTTATCTCCATTGTCCCGCCAACTCTGCTGCACTGCTTCTGCTCCCAGCCCACTCTGGATGGAGTGTGTCCTATATATGAAGCCTAGAGGTGTCGTAAAACAGGTGGGGTGCCCACAGCTAAGAGCTTTTGAGAAGACGGTGGGCTGGGAGCCAGATTTTCACTTTTGCTTTTTTATCTATATAATCTGAGAACTTGATTCAGTGCCTCTTAAGCTCTTAAGAGCCAAGGAGGTGGCCCGGTGCCTTGGCATTAAGTGGAGTCTCAAGGCAAGTCCTCCACTATGTGGCCTCATTGTTTAGAGAACTGCAAGTGTTCGTCTCTGAGGGCCAAAGTATACCCATGGGTCTGCTCTTGTGACATCGATATCCCCTTATGTGAATGAGGTGGCCTCTCTTAATCTCCTCAACTGCTTTTTCGAATGATTTGAAATGTACAAAATAATAATTCAAAAATGATCTCCCTCCCCTGAACCTTCAAGCTGGGAGATTCTACACTCATTCAGAGCAGTGGCTCAGTTACTTTTGAGACAGAGGTACTGAGTGCGAATGTTCTCATCATTCCCTTTGAACCCAGAAGGGCATTTTATCTGCACGACCACCCTGTGATGAAAGCCAAGAGAGAGTGATTTCCCCAAATCACCCAAGGAATCTTCATAACTGAGTAGCGATTTACGCCAGTCTAACTTTTGCCCTGGGTTTTCTAAATAACTTGTTAGGTACAGAAGCGTCTCGTGGAGGTAGCTGTGTCTGCTGTTCTTTTCCTGAACTGTTTACAACACGCAAAGTGGTCATCTTTGATCAGCAGTGTTTTCCCCTTTCTGTTGATGTTTGGCAGACGATTTTGGTAACTTCTTTATGTGCAGCAATCCCGCTCCATGTATTTAACCTGTGCCATGTCTTTATTGAGCTTGCCTTCTCACAGCTGACCTTGAACTTTCTTCTTTGTCCTTGGACCGGCCCTTTGGAAAAGTCTGAAGTGGGCCTTGAGGAAATGTGGAAATTCTGAGGGTTTAGGAGCCTCTTTTTTAAAAACACCAAGTCATGTCACCAGGGTTGGAGAAGAGGTGAAGTATTTGCTTTCTAGAATGTGCCAGTTTTATTTGGTTTTGTAATCTGACTGAATATGTGTCCTTTCTCTAGCTAGTATGTCAGCTCAATGGAACAATTTTTTGGCTTGGGTTCTCTTTGTTTTGGCTAATTTGACTTTTAAGGCTTCAAATGTTTCTTAAACAGTTCTTTTATTCAGGTAAGGGTTCTTGTGTTTTCCACAGTCACGTAATAGAACTCTTTGTCAGCTATGCCAAGAACATGATGCATAATGCCAGCTGCCAAAGGGTAGGGACAGAGCTAAAAGAACTGTGCCCCAGGAACATCAGCTCACAGTTGTATTCACACAGTAACCCACAGGTAGTGTGATGTTTGCTCCCCACTGAGAAGATACAGAAAAATACTGTATTGTGTTGTTAAAATATGCTCAGTGGGTATTGCATTAGTTAGTCAGCCTCCATCTGCAAATATGCTGTCATGCCAGGTTAGAGCCTGGAAAATAAATGACAGACTGGATATATGTTTTCTAGTTACATGTTTTTTATGGAATCCACATGGGATCTATATGGAAAGTGTGGTGCATGTACCCATGCCACAGCCCATATTTCCAGGAAGGGAGTCTGAAGAACTGAGCCAAACTGAGGTGACCAGAGATGAAATTCTAGACTGACTGGGAAAATTAATATTGATAAGTCTTCAGGTCCTGATGGCATACACCCAGAGTTCTTAAGGAACTCAGATGTGAGATCATTGATCTACTAACCCATATATGTAACCTGTCACTAAATTCAGCTGCTGTACCAGAAGAAAGGAGAGTAGCAAATGTGACACCAATTTTTAAAAAAGGATCCAGAGGGGAACCAGGAAATTACAGGGCAGTCAGCCCAACGTCTATCCCAGGCAAATTAGTAGAAACTGTAATCAAAGATAGAATTGCTAGGTATGTAGAGGGACAAAGCTTGCTGAAGGGGAAATCAGCATGGCTTCTGCAAATGGAAGTCCTGCCTTACCAACCTTTTGGAGTTCTTTGAGAAAGTGAAAAAGCATGTAGACAACAGTGGCCCAGTAGGCATTATATACCTGAACTTTCAAAAGGCTTTTGACACGGTACCTCACTGAAGACTCCTGGGTAAACTTAGCAGTCATGGGATAAGAGGATGGGTTCTCTTATAGATTAAAAACTTGTTCAATGAGTAGGAAGCAAAGAGTAGGAATCAATAGACTGCTCTCACAATGGAGGGAAGTAAGCAGTGGGGTCCCACAAGGATTGATATTGGGGCCAATACTATTTAATTTATTCATCAGTGATCTGGAACTGGGGGTAGTAGTGTAGTGGCCAAGTTTGCAGATGATACAAAATTATTCCAGATGGTGAAAACCAAGGCTGACTGTAAAGAGCTCCAAGAAGACCTCCACAAACTGGGTAAGTGGGTAACAATGTGGCAAATGAAGTTCAATGTTGATAAAGTGATGCACAAAAAATCCCATTCCCAACTTCAAGTATAGGCTAATGTGGTCTGGACTTTCTTAGACTGAGAGGGGAAAAGATCTTGGGGTTGTAGTGAATAGCTCAAAGAAAGTGTCAACTCAGTGTGCTACAGCGATGAAAAGGGCAAACTCTATGTTAGGGATTATTAGGAAAGTGATTGAGAATAAATCGGCTGATATTGTAATGCCCCTGCATAGATTTATGGTGTGACCTCATTTGGAATACAGTTCTGGACCCCGTTTCTACAAAAGGACATTGCAGAGCTGGAAAAAGTACAGAGGAGGGCAATCAAGATAATTAGGGAGTTGGAGCCCTTTCCCTATGAGGAAAGGCTGAGGAGTCTGGGATTTTTCAATTTAAAAAAGAGACATTTAATTTATTTTATTTATTTATTTTTCCGATCTATACCCTGCCCTACCCCACCAAAGCAGGCTCAGGGGACATGATATAAGTTTATAAAATTATGCATGGAATGGAGAAAATTGACAAAAGGAAAATTTTCTCCCTCTTCCAAAATACTAGAACTTGATGGCATCCAATGACACTGATGAGCAGTAGTTTCAGGATAGACAAAATACTACTTTACCATGAGAGTGATTAAAATGTGGAATTCGCTGCCAGAGGATGCAGTGATGGCCACAGGAATAAATATCTTTAAAAGGGGATTAGATAGATTCATGGAGGATGTGTATTAATGGCTACTAACCATGGTGACTGAGGGGAACCTCCACATTCAGAGGCATTAAGCCTCTGAATCCCAGACCCAGGAGGCAACATCAGGGGAAGGCCTTAGCCTAGGGTTGCCAGCCTCCAGGTGGGGCTGGAGATCTTCCGCTTTTACAACTGATCTCCAGCTGACGGAGATCAGCTCCCCTGGAGAAAATAGCTGCTTTGAAGGGTGGACTCTATGGCATTGTACCGTGCTGAGGTCCCTCCCCTCCCCAAACCCCACCATCTCCTGGATCCTCCCCCAAAGTCTCCAGGTATTTTCCAACCCAGACCTTGGCCTCTATGCCCTGTTGTTAGTCCTCCAGAGGAACTGCTTGGCCACTGTGTGAGACAGGATGCTGGACTGGATGGACCATTGGTCTAATCCAGCAGGGCTCTTCTTACATTCTTACGTTCCTATATTCAATGCTGGCACTTCCTTGTCTATCAATTATCTGTATTCCTTTTGCTTTAATCTTGCATATGTGTATATCACTTCTACTTTACCTTGTCAGACAAAAAAGAGCAAGATTGTTGTTGTTATTATTAATTGAATTAATAGTTAATTGAGTTAATAGTGGTCAGAGCCCGCTCAAACCTGAACTGAACTTTTAAGAAAAACTGTTTTCCCCTAAAGGTGAGGAAGGGAGTTTTAAACTGAAGAAGATGTTGCTAACAATGAAACAATAATATACAGTACCAAAGGCCAATCTAATAGTCTCAAAGTCAGTGGGAGTGAAGAATACATCTTTTTTTGGGGGGGGGCCCTTCTCACTGTTGGAAATATGTATGTGTTGTAAGGTCTAATTCAGTCATTATAGGGTTAATCTGTTTACCTTGTGTGCTCTTGTTTAGACTGACCTGGAAGGGAAAGCTGGCACAGAGCCAATGGGAAGAGAGCCCGGGAAATCGAAGTCTGTTTACTCACAGTCATTGGTTAATGTATTCAGGTGATTTCCTTCCGTGGGTCAAGAAAAAGACGAATCTCCATTGTTGTTGTTACAACACTTGCAACTTCAGGAAGAGTCTGGACATTATCTCTTTTCCAGAGGGCCAAGTGGAAAATGGCCCCTCAGTTTTTCTTTGAATGTGGGGCATGTCATGTGTATCGCTTTTTTGTAGGAGTTCTTTGCTCCCACCTTCAACATGAACTGGGGGGAGGTGTTTCTTCTCTGGATGGTAGCAACTCTCGAGGGTCTCAACCACCCCTGAATGTCATCTGTTCCTCGAGAGAAGCATTTTTCTCTCCGGTTAGAAGGCATCCTCCTTAGACAATCTCTAAAGCTTCTCTGCCCCTCAGAGCACTCCTTCCTGTCTGCCCCCCTCAACAGGTCTTCTCTCTCCATCTACTCCCAAAAGGGAACCAGCCAGGCCTCCTACTCCCCTGATGTACCTCCCAGAGCCTCTCCAGAATTCCAAGATGTTAGGGTTCCTAAGCTGGACTTCTTAAAGTCCTATATTTCAGCATCTTTCTTCTGTGTCCCCACAGATCTGTGTTTTGAACACCTTTTTCTAATTTGAATGTGACTGAAACTTCGTATTTGTGTGTGTCCTTAGTATGCACTCTGTGGGCATAGTTTTATGCCTCAGCTTCTCTCTCACAGTTATTTCTCATTCACATTACTGCTAACTACTTAATGCTGTGCAGCCATTTGAAACTATTAAACAGCATATGCATTTATGTGCAGTATAAGGGGTCGCGTGACCTGGAGGTGCCCTGTGCTATGCGCCACAGTCTACATGCATATGATACACATGGTATCCCCAAGAATTAATGTAAGAAAGTTAAATAGATAAAATCAATCTGGAGGTATAGGATACTGAGGAAGAAGGCTATTTTCTTCTTTTAGACCCTTTCTCTTTTAAATGTTCCTCCTATGATATTTTGAGTTTGGCTCCCTTAATCACTGTCAAGTGTCCAGGGACTTTGTGAAAGAACCTTGATGGCTGTAGCCCTAACACCTATCAGAGCTGGGGAAAATGACAACTTCCAGCTAAAGGCAGATGCGGTTTTGAATTAGGCGCGGGGGGGGGAGCTGGAAGTTCCTGGCTGTAGCTGAAATGGAGAAGGCAGCTGGGGGTGAGGTGAACTGCACGTGTTGCTTCTTCATGCAGGATGAGCAGCTATGCTATCTACTGTACAGCCAGTTCCTTGTTTACTCATGCCACAATGTGCTGCTCATAAAGATTCCTTGTGTTTCCACGGCTCTGTCTCCAAAAAAGGTTGCAAACAGGCCTGGAGAAGAGTGTCCCATCCCTTTTAATAGAAGCTTGATGGGATGCTGTTTACCAGGTGATGCTCTTTAACTCCATGCCATGGTAAGCTTCAACTGCCCATTTCTGAAATTAAACCTATATTAAAGGGATCAGACATTTTTCTCCAGACCTGTTTGCAACCCTGTCTCCAAAGGAAACAAAATCTGGCAGTGATGCCCATGGGACTTCTCACTACTTATGAAAGTGGGAAGGGCAGCACAATATATTGACTGGGCAGCACAATCTCTGTACTTCTAGCCCCAGGTGATGCACTCTGGTATTGGAGTTTCCCCATAATCACAGAGTCTCAATTATTTAGGAGCCAATATAGTACAATTGGACTGTTCCCCCCTCACAGATCTGTACTAAAATGTTCAATATTTCTGTGAAATTACTGAGTACTGTAAATTATTCTGCCACTATAGACTTGTGTTAATGTTACAGAAAAGAATGTTAATGATAAAAGAATCCTAATGTTCCTCAACGAGTGCAGAGAGTGTTAAGACAGGTTGCCTTGTTGGCTCAGTTCCTAGTGCCCATCAAAGCTTGGAGATGGTGACCCTTCCGGTCTGCAGGGAAGCTTCAGGGGTGCACATGTTTTACAGAGCTGAATCTCTTTGGGATCTGATGTGGCCTAGCCGGTCTGCTGCCCTGAAGGAATAATGCTTTGCCTCCCAGGGTGCTTTGCTTGTGGCTTTTCAGACCCCAATATTTCTTTATCTGTCAGACCGTGGTGTTACTGGTTCGATCAATACCATCTTGACTGGGAGGTAACTGAGTATAAGAAACTGGAATACCAGTGCACTAACCTGGAAAGGGATGGATAATTATGGAATAAGACCAACCTAATTTCTTGTTCTCTCTTTGTCTTGGACAGTTCTCACTCTGTTTGTGATGCCATCATGAAATTATAAACCCAGCTAAATGAAAATCAAAAGACTGACCAAATGTGGTGCAAGAAAACTGGTTTATTTTACTGTACAATTCAGGTCCCAAATAGCCCCCAAATGCAGCTAATACAAGATTAGGTAGGAAGCAACTCTGGAAAACCACCCAGAACATCTCAAGCTAATTGGAATAATGTTCCACGACTGGTCCTTTGAACAGCATGTGGTAATTATTTCTGACTTCTCTGTACAACATGAAAGTGCTTCTCCCTTGGGTCTACTCAGCAGGTGGAAAACTCACAGAGGTACCAAATTAATTAGTGGCACGATATTCATAGAGCTCATTTGTTCTCAAGAGTCAGTGATTAAATATTGACAGTCAGCAATACTAATAATCCATATGCAGCAGGCCTGTGTGTGTGTGTGTATGTATGTGTATATATAGAGAGAGAGGGAGAGGGAGAGGGAGAGGAAGAGGGAGGGTTGCCCATGCCAGCACAGAATTAAACATTTTGAGGATCTCAGATTTCATTTTTTCAAAAGAAGGAAATATAGCAGGTAAAGCATATAAAATAGGAAGAAGGTAGAGGTGGGGTCCCTTGCCCTTACACCCTGCCAATCAGCTGGCCAGCGGGGGGACTTACCAGTAAAAAGAGGAAGGCCCAGGCCACATTGCCAGTGTCATACAGGAAGTGATGCCATCATATCAGTGACTTCCTGGCGTCACTCTGGTATTTGGGCAAAAACTTTATGGTAGAAGCTGGTTTTACCATAGAGTTTTGCCCAAATACCAATGTGGCATCTGGAAGTCACTGCCAGGATGATGTCACTTCCAGTACAAAACCAGCAACATGGCAGGGGCCTTTCTCTTTCTTTTGTCAAGTCTCCCCCCATTCTCTGCCACCTGCCAGGAGTGACCAGGCAATCCTAGATTAAGCTCAATAGAATAGGACATAAATTTGAGTAAGCCTGCTAGAGTTACCAGGTCTGAATGCCACACTGGTGGGGGATGGGAACTTTCCAGGAGTGGGGCAGAGTGCCATGACATGCTGACATCACACCACAACGTGTTTGGGCAAAACTCTATGGTAAAATCAATCTCAAATCATAGAGTTTTGTCCCAAAACAAGAGCATCACCGTATGATGTTGTGTTTATTTCCGGCAATATTGCTGTTTGGGGGCAGGGTTTCCTCCTGCCAGCCAGTTGGCTGGTGGCGGGTAGAGCCCCAAAAAACCAGGGATCCCCTGCTCCCAACTGCAGAATGGCAACCCTAAAGCCTGCCTTGGATTGCACTGTACAGTATTCACAGAGAGTGTTCAGTTTTCTAGTAGTGTTCCTTCCTTTCATGCCTTCTATTTCCTAACCTGAAACTCAGTTCTTACAAAAAAATTCAAATTATTTGATATTACAAATGACACATATGTAAATCTACTTGTTTGGCAAGCATGCGCACACAGCCATACATGTTCCCACCTGTTATTTATTTCAGTGTCCATTGCTGGTGAGTTATTAGATCTGGGTTCAAGTCCAAACTCAGCCAGTTTACTTGACATCTGGTGTGGGGAAGCTGCTCTCAGCAAATCTACCCCACAGAGTTGTGGCAACAAAATGGGATCACCCCACGTATGCCACCTTGAGCTCTGCAGTGGAAGTGTGAGATACCCCAACGGTTAATAGTTGTTAGGATTGGCAGCCCCCTTCTTAGAATCCTGGGAAGTTTCTGCATTTCCTCCCATACTGCTGATAACCCTCACTCTGCATGAAGTTAATTGTAGGGGTAATTCAAGAAATGATCATAATTCAGTGTTGTAAATTATGCATGTGGCTAGGCCTTTCCTGTTGTCAGTGAGAAAAGATGTTCCTTATGCATTCACAGAATTCTGCTCTTCTGCATCCAGAAACAGGACACTGGCACATACAGTGGTTAGGGTTACCAAACTCCAGGTGGTGGCTGGAGATCTCCTGGGATTACAAATGATCTCCAGGTGACAGAGATCAGTTCACCTGGAGAAAAATTCACCACTTTGGAAGGTGGATTCTACGGCATTCTAGCCTGCTGAGGTCCCTCTCCTCCTCACACCCTGCCCTCCTCGGGTTCCACCCCAAAAATCTCCAGGTATTTCACAACACAGAGCTGGCAACCCTAACAGTGGTAGGTACATACAGTGGTAGGTAAACAGCTGCAGCTCCAAGTAGTAATTGCAGTTATCATTCTGATGTCCTGAATGTATAAAAATAGCTATCATGGATTGTCCCCTCTTATCTTACCTGGCATTCCCCCTAACTTTATGAGGAATAAAAGAGATAAGGAAACACATGACATATATTGTGGCTTAAACCTTTCTTCCTAAAACTGGCCACTACCACAATGGCTTTTCTGATGAAGAACCCTGCAAATCTGCCACTAAACTCTGTGCATTACAGAGGTTTGGGGAGTGTCTTTTGGGGCACTGTTCATGCAGGGCCCTGGCCAGCCTTTTTAACACTCACTAGAACTTCTTATGGCCATGCGTTCCTGTGCACAGTTAGGCAGGCTGTCGTTTACTGGTTGTTTGTTTGCCAATAATCTTCTCAATGAGAAGCCCCCATAAGCTTCCAAAAGGGTCTGAAAGCTATAGGCTTAAGCTAATTAGAACCATTTAGGTAGGCTTGCCAAGTCCCCCCAGGGGACGGGGAAACCCCCGCCCCAGAGGCCCGTTCCCTGCTGCCAGCGGATCGGGCCCCGGGGAGAACTCCACCGCAACGTGCACGTCGCCCAAAAGTGACGCGGGCATGCTGGGGGCGGGGCCATGGTCATCCAAGGGAAAACTCTATGGTTTTCCCTCGGATGGTCGTGGCCACACCCCCAGCGTGCCTGGCGTGCCTGTGTCACTTCCAGGCAACGTGGATGCGGCACACACGCGCTCTTCAGCTGCCAGCCGGGAGTCCCCCACTGCGGATGAATTCACACTTAGCAACCCTACATATAGGGAAAAAATTAGGTACAGAAAGGCACCAACGTGAGATGTGATCACAGTGGGGCCCAGGTACATTGGATTGGACACCACTGTTGATACCATGATGATCCTTTTGTCTATTGGGTGATAAGTGATTAACAACAACTATGCACTGCTCAGCATCGATGCATCATAGAGCTCTCTTTGGATAAAAGGAAAGGATACCATGGTTATCTTGAGTCCATGTCACCTATGCCACATGGGCTTTCTGCTGGCCCACAGTTCACCCACAACAAGCTGGACTGGTTGTGGCATAAGGGAGACATTTTTTTTCTAAACTGAGCTTTTGCTTTTCCATGCTTCATTTATTACAGGGTTGGGGTTTTTTTTTTGCAAGCAGCATCAAAAACACAGCAGCATAAGACAGCAAATCAATCAAAATTATAAAGAAAAAGGTCTGTCAAAATATGGTTGGCATTAGGTACCACCAGCTAACAACTCTGAAAGACAATTCTCGTTGGCAGTAGGTACTCTGAAACAACTCTGAAAGACAATTCTCTAAAATTTAGGCCAATAGGCCTTAAAAGGGTCTAATGCATTCCCACTGCCTTCAGATCTTACATTTATTTATTTATTTATTTATTTATTTATTCTTTAGATTTGTATCCCGCCCTCCCCGAAGGCTAACAAGGGCATAAATGCCAGATTAAAACAGTAAGAACAGTATAAAAATACAATAATACAACATAATACAGTTATTAAAAATATCGGTGCTCCAATACTCACTCCGAATCATAAAACCAAGATGGTGTTCTGAAGATGTTATAACAGAACAACACCAGTACAATGCTATAACAGAACAATGTTATAACAGAACAACAACATGGTACATGTTCAGCTGCCTTAACTGATGCTGGACTGGGCCACTTCAAACTGGGGGGAGGTCTGAATGTCTGAGTATTTCCTGATATCAACAAAATATCCCAGCTCCGTAACTGCCATTCAAAGCCCAGATATGCCACTTGTGTGTGTATTTTTTATACAGGGGAAGCACTCAAGCACTTAAACTCCCATTTCCAGTCTGAAGTGGTATCATTGGGCAACGTGACTCTGCTGATCATGTAGCTTGGGCCTCCATGCTGGGAGAGATTTTGCATTTGGTGGGGGATTAATTAAATTCATACCCAGAAATAAGACCCCAGTGAAAGGCTTTAGAATTGTGTAGGAAGAGAGGCGCCCTAAGAGTCATTGCAGGAATCTTTCAGACAGGAACACTGTGACGACGAGAGTTTTTTTGTGTGGTAGTAGTCAATGGGTAAGTTCTGGTTGTGGGCCTTTATATCTGTCAGACCTGCTTGTCACCCACCTCTCCTCTAAGCCCAGTAGATGGGAACGCTGCTGCAGAGGATGTTAACTGTGGTGCTCAGGAGAGAGCGATCGGTCAGGACGACAGGGAGCTCTTTTTCCTCCTCCTCAGTCTGCTGGTGACGGGGTGTAAGAGGCTTGGACTAAAGGAGAAAAGGAAAAGGTTGCATTCTCAGAACATGACCTGGCAGCACCCGGTTGCTATCTCTATCTATTATACAGAGCCAGAATTGTTCTCATGGCTCTGTACCCTTCAGAAGAGATATCGGATGTTTTCGTTTGGGCTGGTTTTGAGGAGAGAAGGATAAGCCATCTGTTAGAGAATATTAAAGTGGAAACCTCTGTCATCCTGTGGGGGGCTCTCGTAAACTCGGCACGCCCTGCCCCTTCCTCTAGCTCCTCTTCAGGATAATCAAAAAGAACTAGATAGTAGTGTCATGATGCCCAGAAGCCCAATTGTTCATGTTTCAGCAGTAAATCCACTGCCTCCAGATGCTGAGGATTAAGGACAGAGGATTGGCTGTTGCCGTGGTGCCCTGCTTATGAACTTCCCCATCTGGTTACTTTCAGTAGAGTTAGTCCACACAAATAGATCATGTGGGCTAATGGTTCTGAAGCTGTCAATGCAATCCTAAACAGAGGTACCCTTGCCTGAGTTCATTTTAAGTCAATGGTCTTGGAAGGGTGTAATTCTCTTTAGGAATGCACTGTGTATCCCTTCAGACTGCAAGTTGGATGTGTGTGCCCCCCCCCCCCGTTAAGAATTCTGTGCACATAGAAAATAGATGCTAAGGAGAAATCTCTAGTCTAACTTTCTCCTTGGTTTGTTTCTTTAGTGTAGAACAGAGATCCTTAGACCCTGACCTTATTGAGCCTTGGGGCACAAAATGTTTGGGGGTTCCATTCAAGTGTTCCCTTATCATGGAGACATCTGTTTCTCAATGGATGCTCCCTGCAATCGCAAAGGTGATGCCTCCTGGTTGACCTCACCTGAACTTGTTGGAAAGCTTTAACGATAGCATCCAAGCTTTGAATGTTCTCCTTGTTCATCTTGGTGATGCAGCAGGATTGTCCTGGCCAGAATCTGTACCCAATCAGCAGCTGTGCAAATACAGAATTCATGGGTACGCTATAAAACCTCATTCACAGTCTCCATGAAATCACCTTCTCACACACAATTCTGTTCGCGCCTTCCTGCCCAAGCATCTAGATTCATGCAGCTTCTTCCCATGTTACTCCCCCTTACATGCATGTAGAAAACCAAAGAATGCAAAGATGTCAGCTCTGTGGAACTTTCACGTCTTGCAGTTTCACATCAGCTCCTTTGCTGATCCCTCTCCACTTAAATCAACAATTCTTGTACTTGGCATTACGACCGTACTCAAATCCTAGCTAGGGATGGGTACGAACTGGCTCACAAATGAAAGTTCATGATGAATTTTGGCTGGTTCGTGGTTTGCAAACCGAAGTTCGTGGCAGGTTAACTGGCACAAACTTTCAAGCAGTTCATGGCGGTTTATGGCGATTTGTGGCTACGTTTCCAGACAGACTGTCTCAGCTCAATCTAAATGTTTACCAAACTTCAAAGCAACCGGGGGGGGGGTAGAACTTAGAGGGCATTTAGAGGAGCATCCAGGGGAGATCCTGTAGGGATCTTTGATATCTTGCAC